>NC_046364.1:32679095-32853063 GCF_011125445.2 Fundulus heteroclitus
CATAATGCTGGCAGACATCGCTTCCTCACTTCAAAGGCAATTATTGCAGCAAATAATTACTAGTAGGGGATTTTCCATCACCCTGAGCACTGGTCCTGCAGAACAGACCTGGAATCTCACGCGGCTCCAAAGTGCCTGCTTGCAGCTCTGTGTTGCTGTGTGGCTCTCTGTGTAGGCTGGAAAGCAGTGTTCAGCTCTTTCCCTCTCCCAGCGCTCTTCAACCATTTCTCTCAGGTGGAACATGAGTGAAGCTATAGGAAGAAGTCACTTAAAAATCAATTAGGGGGAGAAAAAAAATGACGTATTGCTTTAGAAAATAGTTTTCTTGAACACAGTTATATTTCTTTTATATTTTCTAAATGTCCTAAAGCCCTTAAATGGGTTATTCACCTGTCTCCTGATGTAAACTACCAGAGATTCATTCCAATCCTTCACTCTTACTGCTTTCCCACATGATTCAAACTAAGACGCCCGAAAGCAGATTTTGCTGACAGTGTTTCCTACTCATCTATTACCATTGCTCTTCCTCTCACCGTTTCGCCACCCACCCTTCTCCACCCCCCCCTCCCCGTCATGCCTGAGTGTACACTTCTGCAAGTCGACTTTTGCAGACCACTGATGCAGCATACCCCCCCCCCCCCCCCCCACCCACCCCCAAACACTGCTGCACCAACCCCACTCGGCACAGGAGCTTAATCAGGCAGGAAATAGATGTAAGAGAATACAGAGACAACTTTAAGCGGATCATCTTTTTTTGTATATGTCTGACATTCAGAGACAATGAGCCTTTGAACTGAGATCTTATGTGTAAAAAAAAAAAAGAAGAAGAAAAAAACAAGTGGAAAACTGTAAACTGTTGCCTGCCCTCGTCATGTTTCTGCACATCTTGACATCAAATTGTTTCTCAAATACAGAATATGTGTCAACCTAGAACTCATCTGACAGACGGAATAATCCACACCTTTTGAATTTCCTTTAAAATGTTTTTTTTTAAACTACCAACATCAAAGAGGTTTCACTCTGAAATAATGATTAAAAAAACTTTTGTAAAAGCAAATGCACAATATTATTGTTTGACAAGAAGGATGTAATTGTTACGTTACCATTTTTTCTCTCTTTGCAGCACTTGAATACCACAATCTGAACACGTCTGTTGAAACCAGAGACTTCTGGGTCGTAACAGGTAGGGATGTCATTGCTCTGACCGGGTAAAAAAGAGACAGCTTATTCTGATGCTTTCTGAAGAATAGAGTACAATTTGTAGAAACTTTAAAATTCCTTTCTATGTTTATCATCTCAACTGCTTTTTATTCACAACAGCACTTCCAGTTAAATCCAAAAATATTCATAACTTTAGCAGATTTAGGTTTAAAATAATCTTAACTTTACCATTGTTTCTTTCCGCTGAGAGTAAAATATATATTTTTGGGTGGCCCAAGCAATCCTGGCTTGAATGTTTTGGGGTCCTGCTGTATCAAGGTATCAATGGAAACTTGCTAAAAACTGATCAGTTTGATATCTGTAATCCCAATAATGGTATTTCTTTTAATAGAATTTCTTTATTTCTCTAAAATATAAATAAAAACTTTTTACTTTTTGAAAAAAAATATACACCTTTTATATTGTACTATTATCTTTAGATTTTTAGGCTGCCTAATTTAATATAAAAAAAAAAAAATTCTGGTTGGACAAAAAATAATTTTAGGATCTCAGTGTTTGAATTCATTCTTATACCGAGGCTGTGGTTCTTTCGGCACAGACATTGTAGCTCTTAACCCTGCACATGCTGCAATGTGAGGCCAAGTCAATACAAGGTCAGCATCCCTGTAAACAGATTTACTTCCACTAAACAAGACATACAACCAGCAGAAATGCTTTATCAGCTCTGGATAAGGTGGAGCAGCTGTGCAGAGTATTTATTATTTTTTTCTTTCTTTTGTTCATCACTGTTAGGCAGGGAAAACAAAGCACTGTTTCTTTCTATGTCAGCTTGTCCATTTCTACCTCTGTTAAGTCACCTCATATGCATTACCTATAACAGACTAACTTGGATTCGGTGATTAAATTAGCTCACAATTTGATCTCTCAAAAATAGACATTTGCTTATAACTTTATAATTCATACACCAATTATACCAATAACAACCTACTTAATAAAGTATTTCTGTTTAAATCTTCTAACACTGAGAGCAAAAGCTGGCTTTATAGGCAGTGTTTAAGGGGTCTTTGAAAGTTTGAGGTTAAAGGTGGTTGCACTTTTCCCAACTGAACACCTGTGAGGAATTTTGCTGTTGTCTTCTGTGATGCAAGGAGGAAGAAGTTTATGACGCATTCACATTTCCTAATTTGTTGGCTCTTTGCAGTAACATTAGCACACATTGTAAACTGTCAGAGCCATGACATTGTTACGATTAATTTTAATTCCCAACCATATAAATACTCAAATAGATTTTACTAGGTTCCCTTTAAGTTTTCTCAAAGCATTTTATAAATCTGTGGGATGCGTACGCATGTCTTACCTTCTCCTGGTTCCATATTTCCTTTTTGCCCTTAAGAACTGTTTGTTATCTGTCTAAAGAACCATTCCGCCGCTCTCTGTCTTGTGCCTGAACCTGCAGTGATCCAGGATGTCGATAATGCCAGCCTGGAGGGACAGTACCAAAGCTTCGCCAGTCTAATGGAGCAGCGGCTGGCGGACTTGTTTGTGTTGGCGGGGCAGCAGGGCACTCGTTTTAGACGAGCCACAACTGTGGGCAGCTTCACCGTCCAGGTATAAAAACAGCAGCCTTGAACAATATAGGCTTGATAATTTATCAGATTGCCCTCGCATATTATTGAGCGGTCAGTGAGGTAAAATCCTGTATGTTGGATTCTTTCAAATGATAAATGTGTTTCCTAAGATGTACAATTTGATAAACACTTCTGCAACCCTTGCGATGATTACTTGTGGTCAGTCCCTCATAATTATGGAGCATCTCAGCTCATAATTTTATAATTGGCCATTAAAATAGACCAGAGACCTTTATCTAAACGAGTGCTCTCAAAGGTTCACTTTGGTCTTTTAAGCAGAATTACAGCAACATGTAAGTTACTGTGTAACCTATTGGCACTATGTGGGTAATGACAGAGCATGACATGTTGTCCTCGACCAGATGGTGAGCATCCGCAGAGTGTCGGGCTTAAAGAGCCCAGCAGAGATGACCTACTACGTTCAGCACAATGGCGTTCCTCTGTCGGGCACTTCAGCTGCCAAGGTCTTGAACACAGTGGACTCTCAAACCATGGCACTCACCCTGGGTTATTTTGTCCAGGTGCAAGCAGAACGTAAGCATATCTTCTTTCTCTCATGTGTTACCATAGAGAACTTTTTTTTTTTTTTTTTTTTTTTTTTTTTACAAACCGCTCACAGTAAGACAAGTGAAAACAACATGATTCACCCTCGGTTTGGAAAGAAGAGGCAGCATGGGGGTGAAGGGCCCAGAAAAAAAAAAAAAAAAAAAAAAAAGAGTTGCTCTGTAATCTCTCTGAAATGCTCCCAGTGGGACAGTGTTTGTTTAGGCTTCAGATCTGTTCGCTGCTAAGAGGGAAAGAGAAGGGGAGAAAGGCAGAGCACACACAGCATTTTCTTATAGATTGTTGCCTACAATAGCTGAATCAGGGCCCCTGTATATCTCACTGAGCTGTGCACAAAGTCACTTGGCGTGGGTAACTAACAATTCTGCATGTTTTTGTGTGCTATGTTTTGTTATTGCTTTAACATTGTGTTATCTTTGCAACTAATCCACTTGTGGACCAGCTGTTTTTATCAGTTTTTTTAAGGTCTAATTAATGTGGGTTCATTGAGAAATGCTAAAATACATCTTTCTGCTTTTATAGCTGTGGTCAAGAACCCTCCTAACAACCTCTGGATAATTGCTGCAGTGTTGGCCCCGATCTCAGTGGTAACACTCATCATTATCATCATCACAGCTGTGCTGTGCAGAAAAAACAAGAACGACTTTAAAGCTGACGCCATCGGTAACCTGAATCCCAGAGCCAAGGTAAATTTACCTCTATTTATCAGTCTGAAATAGATTTAGCTATATAATGAGATCCATCAATTTTTATGCCAACTAAATAATATAAGTCTGCTTTTATTGCTTTGATACAGTCTTCTGCTCAAAGAAGTAAAAGTTATTGCTGTAGTTTACAGCAATGTTATGGTTACAGTTCAGTACAAGGTTTCAGTAAAGCAAAAGCCAATTATAATCAAATGAGCCAGAAAACCTAAATATCTTTGAAGTATGAAGCAAAAAAATAAACAAAGTTTATTTTCTGTAGTTTTTCAAAGCAGCTGCACAGTTTTAGTATTTAAGCAATGAAAAGAGATGTTTTAAAATTCAACATTCATATTCATTTTCTTGGCATAAAAAATATTTTACAGCAATAAGTCATTTTGGCTTTTTATGGGTAACTGGTCTTTCTGGTAAAACTTATTGCCCTAGGATGCCACAGAGTTCCTCACTTGGTCCTCTTCTATTTAATTTTTTTATCTATAACCTTCCTCTTGCTTGCACTGACTCTAATATTCAACTGTATGCGGATGATATCATTATTTACTGTTCAAAAATCCAGTATCATTGACTATCAGGACTCTTTTCAACATGACTTTGGCACAGTACAAGTATGGCTTCAAGCCCATAAATTGATTCTTAATAAAACAAAATCACTTTCCATGTTTGTTTTTTTTTGACAGAACATGTTTGGATTCTACACTAATTGCACCAGATGAGCAGTTTAAATATTTAGGCCTCTGGTTTGACACTTCACTGTGTTTCACCTCTAATACACATTCTGTTACAAATTAAATTACATATAGTTTAAAAGAAATGTATCACTCAGTTAATTGCTTTACTTTCTCAGCGAGGAAAAAGGATTGTAACACAATTATTACAGCCTATTTTAGACTACTGTGATATAATGTATCAAAATATCAGATCTACTAATCTCCAACCACTTAATGTTTGTGTTTGTTTATTCTTCGATGCCTTTTCAGAACCCACCACTTTCTGTTGTACCAACATCTGTCCTGGCTCACTCCATCCTACAGACAATTTACAATTTTACTGGTTATTATTCATATATGAATGTATCAATCTTAGTTACCCTGAATATTTAAACCAATACCAGGTTCGATTAAGCTACTCGTATAGTCTTAGACATGCAACTCTAATGTTGTATGTTCCCGAGAAACGATAAGGAAATTGGAAAATTCTCATTTAAATATCAATCATCTTTTGACTGGAACAATCTTCCATCCTCTCTCCGCTCTTTATCCTCCATTTATGTGTTTAAGAAGGCTCTTGCTCAACATCTTCAAAATATTTGTAACCATTTTTCACTCTTTTTTTAACACTTTTACAATATTGTGTTAATGTTTAACAGCATCTTGATCAGAGAGCTTTGTGTGTTTGAATATATGGTGTGGTTTGGTTATTTCTGACTATTTGTATGTATAGGTATTTTCTTGTATATACGTCTGCATCTGTCTTGTCTATCTGTCTGGTTACACTCAACAGGCTGCATGCTTGTTTGTCCTCAGGGAACACCCCACATGCTTGGATATTGGGCCAAGACAATCCAACATGATGAATATCCCAGATTTGAGGTCCTGACGTCCTTCTGAGCTGATTAGATCACTCTTGACACACCAAACCCATAAGATTATCTTTAGTGCCATCTCAATAATCAGGGCATTCTTAAGATTGTTGGAAGGGGAAAATTGGGTCCAGAATCTATAGAATCATCTTGCTGTGTGAACCTTCCCATCCATCCACAACATTGGTAATGTTAGTTTTAAGAGACACACAAAGTCTGAGTTTGAGTTGCCCTATCACTTCATGACCCACCAGTATAATATAGGCTATTCTAATGGCAAAATGGTTCTTTAAGTCTCCAAACTACTGCTCTCACACACCATTTTTCCTGACTTTCTTCGCCTGACTGGATAAATCCTCATATGAATCTTCACTTCATGGCCTCAAATTCTTGAGTCTTGAGTGATCATTATGTTATGCGCTGATGCATGTGTTTGCCATTCACTCTTTAGTAACTTTTGGTTTAATTCTCTGCAGCCTTGTTGTTGTTTTGTTCATATGATATGTTTTTCACTAGTTCTCAATAAAAAAAACTAATGATTATTCCAAACCTAAAACCCAACCACAGTTGAAAGACAGTCTTTAATGCAGAGATCATTAGTCATTACTGCCTTGAGTTTGTTTTTGCCTGTGCCTTATCTAAACTCTAACATTTCTTCTACTCTTTTTGAAGAATCTCTGATGATCTAGAAGACAAACGGAAAGCCCACTTGCACTTTTTAAAAAAAGATTTCTTTTTATGTTTTCAGATGGCGTATCGCAGGGATGTGAGCTATTATCACCAGGTATCTAGTGCTCTGTATTTCTTCTCATTAGTAATTTGTGTTTTCATTTCCATGGCTCTGCTAAGCCAGCCATGGGATTTGAATGGGACTCTGTGCAGAGAACACTGCAGATATATTTCAATAAGTCCAGCTGTGCTGATGAAAACTAAGGATATAACAGCACCTTCGAGTAACAAAGCCTTGAAAAAGCAATTTTCGGGGAAGCGAAGGCAGTATTGTCTGTTCTTCTTATAGTTGCTGTCCTCAGATAGCAGGATTTTAAAGATTATACCTTATAGAGAAAGGTTATTATACAGCACCTCTAATGAGAAAGAACAGCCTGCATACAGGCAAATCCTTGAAATGTAGACTTAAAATTTAAACATGCTTATGTTTTTATTTTGTTTTGTTTGCGTATATCAGAGCTAGAAGGGTTAAAATTCAGAGTGTAACTCCACACAAACACCCCATGCCTTTATTGATTCATTCATTAGAGAGGGTGCAATACAATCTTAGGCTTTAAACCGAAGAAGCACTCAGATTCTACCTGCAGAGCAGTGAAGAAGATCCTGACGTCTCATTGTGGAAAACAGAGGCCATCGAAAATTATTTTCATTGACTATGAAATACGTTAAATGTCCTGGCAGACCACGTGATATTTTATGCAGGACACTGCCAGGGCCTGCTAATAAGTAATGTAAAAGCAAACGAAAGCTCTTAGAATGCTCAAAGATGGCGACTCCTAAAATTTTAAATAAGACCCTCGCACTGAGTCCCCTGCAATACCGACTGTGTGAAAACTGAATCCTTTCATCATACTTACTTGTTAGTGCTTTCTCTTTAAAGACTAGCAGCAGCAGCACTTTCCATAAACCTATCTGAGTGTCTGTCTGAGTATGTGTGCATGCTGAAGAAGATGAACGTTCAGGGCAGTATAACGCATTGATTTTGCAGTTTGGCCCGGCTGCTCTCGGGCAGCGATGTGTGTCAGACAATTTATGACCCTGAGATGACGGCAGCCGGGAATTCTTTCAGGATGCATTTTTGAGAACGGTCTTCTATTTATAAGCACACTGATACCAGATTTTTACGCAGAATTGGTTTTACACTTTTATCTTATCTTGTAGTCTACTAATCAGCGAGTCTTCACAAAGACCGGTGCATCTGATCTTGTTGACTACCGCTATTTGGCATATATTTGACCAGAAACACAAATAACATGAAGAAGAGTCACAGTTAAATATGGGCTTATCGATGCAAAGATATGATAGTGCTGTAATCCCAGTTCTGCCTTTCAAATCCCTCTAACTTCTGACGATGAAGTTTGCAAATATCCTGAGATACTTGTCTGGTGGACTAACACATATTTTTGCAATTTTTTGATGCTGAGTTGCGTTTTCTGATTAAGAAGTAATGCATTTCGTTTTAAAAACTCTTCCCTTTCACTCTCCATTGTTATTCAACATATCCATCAGCCAGTCCAGGGATTTGACTACGCCAAGCAGCACCTGGGCCAGCAGGGAGGAGATGAGGAGACGTTGCCTGTCAGTCAGGATACTTTAGTGATGTCCCTACAGATTCGGGACACATCACTGTCACTAGAAAAGTCACTGCAACAAGACGGGACAGCCAACAAGAAAAGTCTCACCGCTGACAAACACAAAAGGTAAGACACTACCACTGTTCGCCTCTGCATGATGGCATCTCTGTTACCTGTTTATGGGTGGTGCATGGCTGTAATGCTGAATCTCATGTCAGCGGCTTTTGTTTTGTCTTCGTCTTTTGTTTTTGTCTCTTCATGCAAGAAAGATGAAGCAATACACTAGTCTAGTAGAAAATATAACTTAGTGTTGTGTATTTGTGTTGTTTCATTACAATCATATTAAACTCAAAGTGTGGTCGAAGCAGTCAAAGTCTGCTTGTGTTTTTTTTCACTACAGTGCAGTTCAGTTTGCAGATAAGAAGTTTTTTTTATTAACAGTGAAAAAAACTTTATTGCAAACAAATATGTATTTTGCAACAGTATACTGGTCATAAAACATAATAGTACAAAAACTTTACAAATGCATATTAATTAAACATGAGAAGCATGCTTGTGATTGTCACTACATGATGAGAAGACAGACACATCGGCAGGTTCACGGATCTTGCTCTGAAGAGTAGAGCGTTTAGCATTTTGTTATTTGGCATTTGAGGGGTAAAGTGGTAGGAGGTTTGATATATATATATAGGCCTGTCACGATAACAAATTTTTCTGAATGATTAATTGTCTCAAAACTTATTGCGATAAACGGTAATATTGTTTGAAGACCTTTTTGCACTGATTTAATGGAAATTACTTAATAATGTTTGCGATTTCCTGCCAAAGATAAACACACTTTACACTGGAACTGGTTAACAAAATAAAACGAGAAATAAAAATCAAATGGACTCTTAGTCTCTGTTAACTAAAAATACACTTGAATAAAAACTAAACACAAGATAAAACCATGGTGGAAATAAAAACTACATTCAACCAAAAGAGTACAGATAATGAAGTCTGTATATCATTAGATTTTAAAAAAGATAGGCAAAACTGCCATTTTATAAAAAAAAAAATGCAAAGTAACAAAAGCAGATTCTTAAATAAGACTAGATGCCTCAACAATCTTTAAGCAGATCTGTAACTACTTTAGTCAGACAGATTCCGAGCAAGAGTAGCAATGTGTCCAGCTGTACCAAACATTCTCTCTGAACTGGTGCTTGTTGCACAAATACACATGTATTTTTTTGGCCAAGTTTGCCATCAAAGGATTCTTTGACTGACTACCTGATGCGATAGTCCACTCCTCCTCCCTCCTCATTTTTCCCTTCCTAAAAAAAATTAGGAAGGGGAGGGGTCAGTGGATAGCACCGGAGTTAAGCCTTTTCATCCAGCGTCATCAATAGAAACAGAAAAACACAGGCAGAGACGATATAGACGATAAATTAAATGACGCAGATAGTTTTTATTTATCGTGCGATTAATTGATTTATTGATTATCGTGACAGGCCTATATATATATATATATATATATATATATATATATATATATATATATATATATATATATATAGATAGATAGATAGATAGATAGATAGATAGATAGATAGATAGATAGATAGATAGATAGATAGATAGATAGATAGATAGATAGATAGATAGATAGATAGATAGATAGATAGAAAGATGCTTCTCAGCACCTCAAAACATAATGTTCATGACTTTTAAATACTTCATCCCTCCTGAGTTTTTAACCTAAATATGTGATTCTGGTATAGGTGGTGGGGTGGCCAGCATTTAGTAAAATAAATAAATAAATAAAAAGGTTTTGCAACCTTGGTTTTGTAAGACTTGTTTGGCCGAGGGGATTGAGCAAATTTATACAGCTGCTAAATGCCCCCTTCCAACAAGCATCCCTTTTTAAAAGTTACTAATAATACTGAGAGCCCAATGATTATATAAATATCATATTTATTCAGTCAGAAATATCTGGGAGCTTCAAGGCCCTTCTTAACCTAGGAAGAAAGATAAGACCTTATTTATTTTATCTATTTGTTTATTGTTCGTCATTACCATTAATAGGTAAAAACCTTTGTTAACTTCTCAAACAGTAGCTGTTGATAATTACTGTGTTAAAAAAATTATATTAGAACAAACTTTATTTAATATTATACCACATTTTAGCTGCTAGATTAAAGGCTGGTAAAAATATATGCATTCAAGTTTAGTTTAAACAATACTCTCAACTTTTCTTCTAATCACACATTTCTTGCCCCATTTTCTACATTTCCCCATACAGCTAAAGTGATCCTCACACCTCCATTAGTACGGTACTTGTTACCCGCCTTTGTCTCCGTCCTTCTGCAGCACAGCCGGATTTTCCTGAGTCTTTCTTTGCTGTTATCAATTTTAGCACACTATTAGCAGACAGACCATGATTCTTTGATCTTACAGTTGGCCTTTCAGTCCTCTGAGTTGTGGACTGATCAGCTCTAATTCCAACAGTAGCACAATACTACACTTTTTAAAGCCACTGGACCAAGTACTAGATACCAAAACTGTACAGTTAGTTTGCAAATCAGTCGTGGTTCAATTCGGACATGCATGCACATAGTTGGAAACATAGACATGCTCAATGTTTGCCTGCCTTTGGCTTCAAAAGTTACATGATTGGTTGTAGTTTATTTAAATGGCTTTCTACAATTCTTTGGAAATCAGTGTCTTTGTCTCCCATTTTGTTCCTGGACCTTTTTTTTGGTGTCTTCAGCCATCTGGCAGGAATGCATGAATTATTCCATTATAAACAAAAGGCCCTTTAGGGTGGTGTGTATTTTAGTAATAGAGCAGGCATCCCATATACAGAAGCTAATTTACCTCCATGCAGCCATCCAGGGTTCGAATACGAACCTTAGGAGCTTTTCTGCACATCCCCTAAAATCTTAAAAAAGGCACCTTCATTAAAAGAAATGGTGCTGTGTGTCTGCATACATTTTCTCTTTTCAACTTCTGTCTTAAGACTTTTGTTCTAGTTTCTTAATTGCATTCATAAATACACGCATAAGATAAATACATCTGACACAAGTGAAATCAATTTTTTTGCTTCAAACTAAAATAGTCTTAGACATGCAACTCTAAAATGTGTTGTATGATAGGAGGATTTTCCTGTTGATTAATATCATGTAGCATAAATCCAGTTACGCAACTTGACCATGCAAGAAATATTCTTTAAACAAACAGTGACAGGGGTAATAGTTTTGTAATTCATTAAATTTTGTTAAACACAATATACTTAATGGACACAAGCTTTAGTGGATAGGAGGGAAAAGGTGAGGTTGTAAATAGGAATGGGATGACATAACCTGGCTGCCAGCCCAGCTTCCTGAAAGCTTACTCCCTTTCCTGTTGCTATGGTTACTTGCAGCAAGTTGCCAAGTGAGGATGGTTCCGTCATCAGCAACGAATCAGAGAAGCCGAATTCTAAGAGGGGCCTGACGGTGCCGAAAGTCAAAGCGCAGCAGAAACTGACAAAGGAGGAGACCCGGAGGAGGGACGGTGAGAGTCGCGCGTAGATGCAAATACAAATGATTAATTCCACCGCGTCTCTGCTGGCAGGGCCGAGACTTTCACAACAACGAAAATTCGATATTTTTTCCATGATTGTATAAAGATGCTTGCACTGTCAAAGGTTTCCACAATCCAACCGGTCAGTTAAAAGGAGAGCAATGGCACTGCAGCTTTTCTAGTCATAAAGATGACTACAGCACCCCATCCCAGCCATAGGTGGAGATGGACCACATGAATATGCATGAGACACATTCTTTGCGGAGCTGATACGGTTTGTTAGGCTGCTGGGTATTGTGACAAAGTACCACGAGGACACACACACACACACACACACACACACACACACACACACGCGCACACACGCACACACACGCGCACACACGCACAGCGTTAAAAGTGCAGCGAGACCTTGTGAAGTCTCACAACTTGTGCTCCGCTAAATTTTGCGGTGTTTTGAATACAGTCTTGTTCTTTCCCTTCTTCTGCGACTAAATGCTGTTAATGTGGTGGGCGCAAGTAACATTCCTCCAGTTCTGTTTCTCTGCTTGTAAATTTGATCAAACTTGTCGGATTCTGATCTTCCTAAAGGCTAGATTTGAATAATTCATCAGCTGAGTTAGGCAAAACTGGAACTGAATCCAGTTTTGTCTGATGTTAGAGAAAGGATAAAAGTGCAGAGTCAGTTTCTACCATTTATCACACAGATGCATTGCTACAACACAGGAAGCCAAAGCTGTCCCTGTGATCTACTGTCTCCGTCTACAACTTCATTTACTCCGACAGAACGATTTTATTTGACACATCCCAGAAACTGGTCGTAGACAGTGTTTCGGAGGGTGGGGTGGGGAGATCAGACAAGCAGGGTGACATCCTTTCCCCCTTTGATCGATACTGTAATGATTATTGGTATTTGTTGTCTGTATGTTTGTGCACTTGCTCTCTATTCTTCAGATCCGTACGACACATCTTCGGGCTCCCTGCAGCTCATTTCCATAAAGCCTGTAACTGCACAGACAAACTGCTCCCACCCTGCATCTTCAGACCGCAGCCAGGATTCAGCCGTCGTCAACGGAGAGGTGAGGTACACCCACATGTGCACTTGAACAGATGTTGGTTTTCTAGTGCATAGGAATGTCACTTGCAGGTACAGTGCTGTAAAACACGATTAACCCCCTTACAGATTTCTAATTTCTATTTCATTCAATTTCTATCTCTGCCTAAGTATTTAAGATCATCAATGACGGTTTCATTCCGCGAATGGTTAAACCTGATTTAATAGAAATTAGGTTTTTTGTTTATTATCAATAGTCTGTTATGATTACACTTACCTGCCTGACAGCATCAGGTAGGCCAAAACATGGCAAAAGGTAACACATCACGTCTTTATCTAAAGTAACTAAAAAACAGATGAAAAAGAACATTATTAGTCTGTTGGCCTACACAGGGTTGCATAGCAGTTTCAAAGCATTCTGGACTAATTAGCACATATGAAGAAAACATGGAAAAAGTGGCATGTCTCATCCAAGAAGGCACAAAACAAAACAAAATGACATCTAAAGAACTGCAGACCTCACCTGTCTCAGTTAAGAAAAGCGTTTCATCAATGAAAACTGGGGGAAATGGCATCTGTACAAGATTTCTAAATAAAGACATTGGGGCTTGTCTCACATTTGCTAAAAAAAACGTTTTAATGATTCCCAAGACTTTTTGGATGATAATCTGTGGACTGACGAGTTACGCAGGAAGCTGTTCATATGGCACCTTGGATAAACTCCAGAGCAATTTAGAAAATTAACCTCGAGCTAACAGTCAAACACGGTGGTGGAAGAGTGATGGTCTGAGGTTGCTTTACTGCTTCACAATCTAGAATATTTGTCATAATTGTTGGAGACATCTTTTTCACAACACTATACAAATTTGTGAGTTATTTTTTAGTGAGTATTGCTGATTTTGAGCTGAACCTATATCTTTTAGAAATTACTCTGAAGCTTCATATGTAATCAGACGATCACAAAGAGAAATCAAATCTCTAGTAATGTAGTATACTCTGAATCGTCTGTTTAATCCCTCCTTCATACTTTAAGCCCAATCTGTTTTTTTTTGTCTTTCATTACTGAAGCGTTAAGAAAAGCCTCTATGGTTTTCACCTTGCTGTGAACCTGTGTGTTTGCTCTCACTAAGTGTTTCTGTTATTGTATATATAGAATATAATTTACCTTTCCACACAGTGTTGGAATATGATCATTTTCTCTTTACCATAGGAAATATTTTTAGAATAATTTGTCACTGTTGTCTGCAGAGATGTTCAGCTGTGTTTATGCTGATACCATGCATACTTTCTGCTCTTAAAGAACTAGACTGTTATGGCCTCTCACTATCACTTTGATTTTCTTGTTTTGTCGATGTTGAAGAAGGACTGTGTGATTTTATTGCACACTTTTGACCATATGTTTGTGTTTGCGTTGTGATGGCTGCTGAATACAATAGCTGCACTTCTAAACACATGCAGAGACTTAATTGTCTTCCTATAAAATGCAAATAAACAACAACTTTATTTTTATTAACAATCAATATTTCTTTTACATCATATTCAAAACAAAATCTGAGGGAGCAGGATGAACATTCTCTCATTTGTTGAGTTTTGATCATCTTGTGTTCAGTTGCATTTGCCGGTATGTCTGCTCCGCAGGTTAACTTGGCGCTGAAGCAGAAATCGGACATTGAGCACTACAGAAACAAGCTGAGGCTAAAAGCTAAGAAGAAAGGTTACTATGATTTCCCGTCCACCAATGGCAGCAGCGGCGGAGGTCGAGCCCTGGTGCAGAAAAGGCAGTGCGACTACGAGAGGGACGCCGGCGAGCATGGCGGACCTCTGGAGCCAGACGATGAGCGAGGGTCCACGTATGTTAAGTCTCATGGAAGGTAAGCGCAGAGTGACAAGTTAAGTCAAACCATGGTTAGGGTGAATAAAAACAAGAAAGAAAAGATGATGTTTTTTAAGGAGACTTATCATACACAGCCAGAAAGTGCTGCAGGTGACGAGTTGATAACGATTCCTTTACTCCTACCTCAGTATTTACACTTAATACGTCAAACCCCCTGTTCTGATATTTTCCTGTCTTTATATAAAGTTTTGAGTTTCCGGTTGTTTTAGTTGTAGTTGTAGTTTTACTTAATGCTTAAATTAGCTGTATTTTCGCAAGTTTTCATATCTTTCACCGAGAAGATGATTTTATACCTTTGACTTGTACATTTTTCAAGTTCAAGTTCAACCAGGTTAAATTGGGATTTGTGTTGCATATCCAGTTTTATATTTCTGACAATACAAAATGATTTTGTAGGATGCTCATGTTTTTCCAGAACTATTGAAGTCTTTCCTGTTTTCATTTAGAAGGCCTGTATATAACTGTTTGTATTTATCTCCCACCCTGAAATGGCCGAACTCTGAGTACATTTGACATAAAATGATCTCTGCCCGTACTGTTTTAATGTCTGGGGGCATCAGGGCCTTCTGTTTGGTGTTATCAAACAGTTTGATGTTTGCCAATAATATAGATTCCTCATCCCCTAATCACTTGACTCTACCATAGATCCATTGCCATCACTTTTGCGTCTGTTTCTTCACTCTACTGCATAGTGGCTGATTTGTAATTTGCTGCATCAGTGGGTTCCTTCTGCCATGTTCTCTGAAAAACATTAAGGGTAATATGGACATCAAACATGGAAACTGTTTAGTTTGAGTAACTTACCAGTTTTTTCTTCCCTGAAACCGCTTGGTTGGAAAATGTGCCTTGGTTGGTTCTGTGCACCATCATTTGGGGCACCTTGGGATGTCCTTAGCTGATTGTATCAAATTACATTATTAAGGCACAGGTGACACCTGTGTAGTTTTGGAGCACTACAAGTAACTGCTGATTGAAGCTGAAAGCCCTTCTGATACTAGAGAACATGGGATAGTTTGCTCAATTAGACTTGATGTGCTTTTTGGACTTGGAAAAAAGGAAATCTCTGCTCTTTCCAGTTGTCCAAAGGATTGCTGAAATGGATGTTTGGCATTTTGGCAGCTTGCTTTGCCATCAACGATTCTCTTCTTTGCATTTATGGTCACAGTCTCATGTAGCATTCAAAGGACCAAAAAGTGCTACTACACTGTAGTAACTACAGCTACTTACACCTTAACCTTTTTTTCTTCCTTTTCTTTTTTTTACAGCTTATTACAACACAGCTGCGTACTAATATTTTTAATTGCAATGTTATATGATAGACCAGCGCTATGCTGCCATGTAATTGTCTCTTAAATTAAAATACATTGTTGTCACAATTTTTCCAAAAATTAAAGCCAATGTTGCATATTTACCCCATCCACAATACAATGATACTCCTAAATAAAAATGACTGCAACTACCTGTCCTTAGAAGTCACCTAATTAGAAAATAGAGCTCAGCTCATTGGAGAGGAAATTAATTTCAGTATAACTCAAATTGTCCTGTGAGGTCCTCTAAGATTTGTAAGGGAACATTAATGAACAAACAGCATCATGAAGATGAAGGAACCCAGCAGACATGTCAGGGAGAAAGTACTGGCGAAGTTTAAAGCTCGGTCAGATTAGAATGTGAACACTCTTTACTTATGTAACCTTTATTGAAGGCAAGAGGAAAGCCATTGCTAAAAAAATGGCATTACTACAATCATCTCCAGTTTGCCACTAACACTACACATCACTCTACACACCACCTCGATAACTAAACAAGGTGTGGCAGCATCATGCTGTGGGGGATGCATTTGTTTAGAAGCGACTGGGAATCTGTTCAGAGTTGATGGAAAGGTGGATGGAACTATAGATTGGGCAATCCAGGTGGTAAACCAGCTAGACGCTGCAAAATACCTGAGACTGGGTCAGCTGCTCACCTTTAAAAAGAACAACTATGGACACAATCAGAGCAAAAATGGCAGCTTTTAGATTAAAGTATAGCCCATAACTTCAGCATGCAGTAAGCCAGTTTGAAGGCAAGCGTAAAATAGCTGGTATGATGAAAACCCACACCAAAATCTGAATCCAGATTTAGGTCAGATAAGGAAATAAAAAGGAGAAGTTGATCTGAGATCTTTCCATTGGCGCTGTGTGCATAGAGAGCCATACGTTCCAGATTAATTTTGGGTGAAAATCAAGTTTTGCATGTTAACTTGTGTGTTGACCGAGAGAAGGTTGGATTACATTTATACCACATAGCACCCTAATGACCGAAACACGTTTTTTACCTGAAGAAAATAACTAATAAAAATAAATAATGAATAAGAAAATAAAGAATAAGGAAAAAAAAGATAATAAATGCCACATGACTTTCTGTATGTTGGAGTGGGCACATTGATGTTTCCTGTCATTGGTTAATAATATTGTCCATTGTATGGTGTTTTACTAAAAATGTATATATTACTACTGAGGGAGTCAAGAGACCAAAAGCAATCTGAAATATCTGTAATTAACTCATTTGTAAGCAACCTTTATATTTGTGTCTTTTATAGTCTTAAAATATAACACCAATTTTGTCTGCACAGCTTCCAATAGCCTTTAACACACTCAAAAAAGAAAAATCCAGTTATTTTCCTTACCTTGTTCATCAGCAAAACACCAATATGGATCACTGTGCCAGATTTTCCTTCTACCCTTTTAGCTGCAGGCACATGAAACACTGAACGAGTAATCTGAACGCTTTGAATAAAGAACTGCTTTGCTACAGGTTTGATTTGTGGAGCATTCACTCTATTTACTCCAATTGGCAGGCATTCCCAGGTCGGACAGATGGCCTATCGCAGCAGACAAAGCCTAAGCAGTCCGAGTCCCGGAGGAACAGAGATGGACCTCCTTGTGATGAGAGAGAGACCCAGAAGAGGCATCCGCAACAGTGGCTACGATGTGAGTCACATGACACCCACCAACCGTTTCAGCCCGACCGAATTAGCCAAATAGCAACTAAAAGATGTCTCGTTTTTAAAGACTGCACTCAATTGGTTGAAACAATAAAAAAAATCACATTAGAAAAGTTACTGGTTCTACTGGCCATCATGGTTCCAACAATAGGGGATAAAATGCATTGTTCACATTGCTAAACTACCCAAAATCCGCGTTACAATAACACTCTTGCTATTTAAGTTGGAAAACATGTGCGTATATTCCCGTTTTGTCAGAGAGGTGTGCTCAAAAAGGTGTGACAGTGTTGCTGCAGAGGTACAGCTGACAGGGGCACTTTTGATTAATTATACTTCAACTAAAATAATTCTTCATTATGGTTCTGTGTGCAGCTTTTATGATCCTAAAGTCAGAATCATTTTCAGCCTCAAATGGGAGAAGTTGGGAATATTTTTCTAACATCCTGTTTTAGAAGGAAAAGCTCAGGTAGAGTTGGCCCTGGAGTTGTGCACTCTAACCTGGTCAGTCTATATAGAGCATTTGCGCAAACTGTTCTTACTCTTGCTCTTATTGCTTCAGACATGTACGGCATCAGAAATCTCATATTGGCCCAAGGACGAAAAGTCACCTCATCATCACTGGGTTTCAACTGCAGAGAAAGTATGACACATCCTCCAGAGATTTCTATTTTTTTCATTTCTTACACGGCTATGTCTATGTGTCAGTTTGTAACGTGGTTAGCAGAGTGAACTGTACTTTTTCCTGAATCCTGGCCTTGTTGAATGTGAAGGGACTGGTTTGGCCGCAGATTCAAGTCTCTTCTTTTCCCTTTTCCAGGAGGGCTGATTTATGAGGTGCTCTGTGCTGGCTCTACTGTGGCTGCCCTCTTTTTGCACAGGAAGTAGGGCAGCCTCAAATTGCATTTTTTTTTTTACTGTATTGGACTACTGAATAGATGGACACTGTGTGACAGAAAAAAAAATGATTAGGACAACAAATGCTGCTTCTTAAAGATTTACATACCTCTGTTAAAAATGCCAGATTTTTGTATATGAAAAGTAGACCGCAATCTTTTCTAAACTTTTTCCCCAAATAACACAAGATGTAGTCTATATGCCTTATCTGAAAAACAAAGAAATCTGTTGGAACGCTGTTGAAAATTCTCAGTCATCCAGGTCATGATTAATCCAAAAAAAGTTAAAAAACCAAAACCGAAGTCCAGTTCTTTGGTTTTTTTAAATCTTTCTTTTGGATAAATCTGCTGGAAGGAAAAAAAAAAATACACATACACTTTAGCCAATACTTTGCGAAAGCACATTTTTTAAAACTAATTTTAAGGATTCAGTCCTCTTGAGTTCACATTTGTCATCAGTTATACTGGTCGATCAGCTAAACCTGAGGTTCTACTCTTAGTGAAATATTTTTTGCTGCTTTGTGTCCTGTAGCTAAAGCCATAGTGCACAAAAAAGGTTTCATTGTACAAAGTTAGCAGGAGTGGGATCCAAAAATAAAATCCAATGCATAATAAATCTAAAATGGACAAATGAACAAGGACTTTACAAAATTAATGAAAGGAAACGTGGGGCTACAAAACAGAAGATACTTTTATTTTATAAAATAAAGTATACAATTATATAACATAATATATCAATTAAACATCCATTCCTGGTTAAAAGAAATCCAAAACCTTGTTGGAGAATGTGATGTGGTCTGACTAAACCAGACTGGACCTTCTTGCAAACAGAATCCCAAAAGGTAAGTATTTAACAAAAACAACACTGAATTAAAGTAGTAAGCAAGTAAAGTTTATTCATAAAGCATCTTTCAAAGTCACAAAGTGCTGTAAAACAGCTTGTTTTTAAAAGCGTCCACAGAGTTGGCAAAGTGGCAAACTGTTCCACAGTTTAGGAGCCATAGACTGTAAGGCCCTGTCTTTATTTTTAGTGTCATACGATGAGCAACCAGGACATTTTGGGCTTAGGATCGAAGGCCATGAGCAGCTAAGAGTTTAGCTAAATAGTCAGCAGCCTGATTATTTAGAGCCCTGTAGCTGAGAACAAGGACTTTAAACTCAACTAAAAAAATTACTAAACATTGCCTAAAGGATATGATACCCACTGGGAAACACGGTGGTAGCAGCATCATTATTTGGGCTTTTCTTCACATGGATCAGTTTGTTTGTTTTTTGTCTAGGTGAAACACATTTTATATTTTATATTCAAATTCTAATATTTTGAAATGAGTGTGTGTGCACCCTTTTAAGATCCACTGTAAATAGATCACATTTGATAAAAATGGAGTGATACAATGAGTATAGATAATAAGTTCTCCAAAAGTGTAGAAAAACACAACATCAATCTTATGCTTAGTTTTCCTTTCTTTTTCGCTTTTTCATCTACAACCGTTCCATGTTTGACATTTGATGTCAAACTAGTTCTCAGTTTTTGAAGTGTCAAATGAGACTAATCTCCGAAACGTTTCTCTGTCATCTTTTTTATTTTTATTTTATGTGTGGTAGACTGAGCCGGAGCTAATCGAGGAGACAAATGTTGACCATCTTCTGGGGCCGCGGAGGTACATGTATGGTCGGGGCCTCAAAGGCCACTCAGAGACATCCACTCTGAGCTCGCAGCCGTCCATCGATGAAGTGCGACAGCAGATGCACCTGCTGCTGGAGGAGGCGTTCAGCCTGGCGTCTGGGGGACAGTCCACATCTGGAAGGCATGGCCACCACCACCAGCAGCCCCCTCCTGACCAGTACAGCCCCGCGCCGCCTCCCCTCCCGTATTCAGACGTGGTCAGCAGCGTTCCAGGGACCATGAGCTCTGGGCGGGGCGGACTTCACTGGGTACCATCCTATGGAGCGGACATTTATCAGTGCAGCCTGCCTAAACCTGTGAGTCGGGGAAACGTTTGTGTCTTTTCAAGTGACCAATCCCATAAAATGGCCCCAAATTAAAAGAGCTTTGAATATCTTTAAAGGCCTTTCGCTTCACCCAGCTTCCTGAGATGGCCATGGGTTCTCCGCCTCCCCTACCACCGCGCACTGGACCTCCCCCTAGAACCTCCCTGAGACGGTAAAAGTGAAGCACTTGAAAATGCAGAAGAAAGGGGAAAAAAAAGTTCATTTCTAGAATTTTAAAAATGCTTTACTGATACTGAAGATGATGGAATAGAGAATTACAGTTTCAAAATAGGATATACTAAATTACACGTCATTTCACAATGAACCTTTTTTAAACAAGCACTTGATGAGCGTTGGGGGAAAAAAAAGAGTGAAGCTAATAGACATTAGTAAAATGAGAGTAGCAAAAACAGACACTGGTGGAGACAGATGGCCATGCTCCTTTGTTTTCAAACCATTTGGATATTCCTTTTTTTAAAATCACATTAACATTCACATTCAGGGACTACAGGGGGATGCAGTGTGGTGAGGGTGTTTAAGGCCTTGTATAAATTTTTCTGATGAACTAGGGTATAGAGGGTTGGCAAGAATACTAATGAGACTTCCCCCTGTCCACACGGAGTGTGTGTGCCATCTAGTGGTGTCGTGCTGCAGCAGCTTGTTGTTTATGCCTCTCCCGTCTCTTAGTTCCACTTCGGACTTGGGGCCTAAGGGAAGGAGCTCAGAAACATCTGTCGCTGAAATGCGGAGTCAACGGGAGAAGAACCCATATGGGCCAACCACAAGAGCAGCACTTCCATCTATCACTGCAGAACGGCCTGTGCCAAATTACTCAGGTGAGCTCTCGAGGAGAGGATTCAGCATTTTTTATGATTGGATTAATTCTTTAATGAACAGCAGCCTTTTGATTAAAAAAAATCAATAAAATAAATACAGCAACCAATGAACATCACGGTCTTTATTTAAACAGGAAACCCTATAACTGCTGTCTACGCCATCCCCGCTGCCAGGCCAGGGTACTCAGACTATTTTGTCCCCACGTCCCCCACGTCCTATCATAGTCCCTCTTGGATGTCCTACCCACCAGAACCCGAGGATGTCCAACCGCAGTGGACAGACTCTGTAAGAAACCCCATTTATCCTGCTTATATGCCGACAAAGCGCACTGAAAAATATCTGCTGAAAGAATAACATGGTTAGAGGTTAGAAACTGATTTTAAGCAGGCATTCATCTAGACACTAATGCTTTTGCACGTTCTTCTCAACAAAATAGCTCATGTTCAGTTAGATTGAATGGAGAGCGTCTATAAAACACTTTTTTAAGTCTTGCTACAGACTCTTAGTCAAATTTAGGTTTGGGCTTTGACTAGGACATTCTAACGCACAAATACACTTTAATCCATTACATTAAAGCTCCGGCTGTTTGACATATTTCTTCTGCTGGAAGCTGACTCTCCACCTTGGCCTCAAGTATTTCGCAGCCTCTGACTGGTTTTCTTGCAGGATGCTCAGTATTTATTTCCTTCCATCTTCCTTTCAACTCTGACCCACTTCCATTTCCCTGATGAACAAAAAAGCATTCTTCTTGCCCTATCTTCCATAGGGGCAAGTTGTTTAGTAAATACATAATTTGTATGAAAGTTTTTTTTTATGACACCTGAGCTGTGGCTCTCTACAGCTGCTCCAAAGTTATCATGGACCTTCTGGCTGCTTGCTTATCAGATCAGATGGAGAGGGCTGAGGCTCTCTTACCCTAATGTTCTCCAACAAACCTCCGAGGCTTTCACAGCACAGCTCTATTTATAGTGAGATTAAATGACATACAGGATGACTCGGTTTACCAATTAGTCAACTTCTAAAGAGTAAGTCGCATTGGATTTAATTTTAAGGGTATCCGAGTAAAAGCGTCTGGATACGAATGCATGCCACATATTTTCTTAGTAAAAAGATTACAAACCTCGTATCCTTTTCATTCCAATTCATGCTTATTCATTACTTAGTACACGTACTACCAGTACTTCTTTATTACAAGGATTATAATTTTCTTTTCCTCCCTTTGCACTCTGTTTTTTTTTTTTAGGTACCCCTGCCTGGGTATGCAGAAGCTTTTCCTAATCCTCGTTACCCACAGGGGAGTCCCACCAGGCTGGCCCTGCAGTATAGCCAGACACTGGAGCAGCCACCCACTGCCCCCCGCACAGCATCCGAGCAAAGTCTGCCCCAGGTGCTGAAGAACATGGACAGCATGCCTCTGAGCAGCCTCTCCACCTCTGCACTCGTGCAGGCTATAAGGCAGGAGGTGGCCAAGCTGGCGAAGAAACAGAATGATATAATTGAATTTTAACACAGAGACGCGGTTGGGTCTTCAGCAGACGCACACAAAGGGGACACTTCTTCAGCGCCGTTTTTAATATTTGTACTGTCCGACTAAACAGACGGATCTTTAACAGCTTATCCGCCTCTTTTTGCACACAACTGGCGTCTTTCAGCTTGTGAATTGAAGGAACTGAGAAAGATTGTTCTAATTTTAGAAAACAATTATTCAATTATTTGTTGATGATGTCCCAGGTATTATGCACATGTCAGTGTACATATGTCAGTGGGACGAAAATATAATTTTTCCTGGACCAGATTATTATTATTTTTTTTTTTACATGACTGACAAAAGCAAATACATTAACATAATCGTCGGTACTGAGAGGACCAAATTCTTCCCGTCGAAGGGTAAGTATAACTGACAGTGTATATGAGCATGTACAGTTTAAAGACATCATGTATCTAACCAAGCCTGTTATTGAGCATCCGCTTAAACAAGATTGGAAAGGTCAGGATCAGCTCTTTTCAACATTAATCTCAGAACAAAATAACACATCCATCTTTACTTATACGTTTTCTTTTTTTTAAAAGTTTGTTTACATGTCAGACAAGAATAGCAAATCCGCAAACCACAACTATAGTTGATAGTCTTGCGTTTTTATTTGAAAGGTTTCATACATGGGAATTAACCAATGGACTAAGTGCAGTTTAAATATGTTTTATTTCTGTTAAAATAAACTTAACACCACTTATTTAGGTTAATATATGATGTAAGGTACCGACGGAAGGTTTGGTAATGTAATTAAAATGGGCTTATAAATGAATAGTTAAGATCTGCACGAGGAATGCAGACTTGGTGAACATAAATGACTCTCAATACAGAATACTTTATAAAACTCTGATAGAGTTAAATGCATTTGCTTCAGACCTTTCAAGAAAGCTTCCAGTAAGTTCATGTTGGCAGCAGGGTAAACGTTACCGTTTGGCAGTTTTATTCTGGATTTTTGTCTGAAGGATTTTGTGCACAAACAGCGGCAGACTAATGAAATATTCAAGTTCTTTTCTATACTGGTTGCAGTGCTTTTTTTTTATCTCACCAATTAAATCTGTGACTACATGGTTAGTTTTGAGTAGATCCTACTCTTGCCAGTCAAACACATTTGATTATGAAAGGCATAAACAAAGAACATCTTGGGCTTTGTTGAGTTGTCTAGCACCCGGACACATGTGGTTGAACCTTTCTGCCCAGTGGGTAGCAGAATAGAGTCTTTACAATGTGTGTCCTGTGTCAAAGGAATGCTCCCATTAATACTGGGATATAGGTGAAGCATTGGATTGGTACGAGATAAGCCTTGCATTACCTTTACTTATTGGTGGTCATGATATTTTAGAATGCATCGATATTTACATGGTAATGGGCACATTAACTAAATTCTGTTCAACGTATGAAATATTGACTTAATACATGTTTCTTTGTGAGATGTACAGGTGGGTCTTTAAGTTATAAAATCTTTGGAAAGTGAATTTATGTCAGTAATTGAGTTCAAAAAGTGAATCCCAGATATTCTAAATTTATTACATCATTAAGTGGTAGTTTTAAAATGTTTTAATAAATATGACTTACAGCTGATGAAGACCTGAATACAAATTTTCAGAAAGTTTGATTATTACACGAGCAATAATAAAATTGGATTTTCAATGCAGAGATTTCAGCCTATATGTCACGTCTAGAACAGTACATGCCTTTTATGTTTAATTGTGCTCCCTTTGCATAAAGTAATGCACCAATATAGGGTTACATTGAGAGGACCCACCTGTGGCTCTACTGAGTTGTCCAGGAAGCTTTGGTTGCTCTGAGATGAAAAGAAAAGCTGCAAAAATAAATTGTGCATATCCATTAAGCTGGTGAGCAGAGGGAAGAATGAAGTGATGAACATTTCTTGGTAGAGTGCTGGGCTGACTTTCAGCTAGACAAAACTCAGCGAATCAACACCAGCAGACATAGCTCCTTAAATCATCACATGACTGTGGAAAGGTCACACTCCACTTCCACTCTGTGGCTTCCTGGCCTCTTTTCTTTCATCTCTAAAGAGAACTTTAGAACTCAATCCTCACATTTTTTCTTGCTTGTTTACAGAACTTGGTTACCAGCTAACCTCTTTAGCGATTATTATGGCTCAATGGACAAATGTAAAATTTTGCCCATTATTTAGTGAGCAATACCAGATCTCTGTTACACAATTCCTTACTTTTGTTATTGGTCGTATAAAATACCCTTAATTTCCAACTCAGGGTTGTGATTTGCTGTCGGTCAAAATCATCATAAAAATGAACAGAAATAACAATGATGATACAAATCTCTCTCTCGCTCTCTCTCTCTATCTATCTATCTATCTATCTATCTATCTATCTATCTATCTATCTATCTATCTAGAGAGAGAGAGAGGGAGAGAGTGAACATTTTGGACAGCATCATCAAATTTATTCAACGATAAATAAATATATTTTCTTTTGATATCCTAACCTATCGACATGCACCTGCACAGGACAAAGTCTGAACACCTTATTTTACTCAGATGCGTTGCTGTTTGTGTTCTGGGGGGTATATATTTTTTCTTTTATGCACAACATTTTATTATTTACCACTAAAACCTTAGAGTGACCTTGATAGTCTGGTTTGAAAGGAGCATACCATGTTTGGGGGTTACAGTGCAAGGTGAAATGTTTATACTTAAACACAAATTGTTTAAAATTCTACTTTAAATCATTAAATGACAAAGTTCGAGCTTTCCAAGCCACTAAAAATAAAAATGCAACATTAGATTGAATGGCAAGCTATAAAAATTAATCTGAAAACAACAACAAAAAGAATCTTTAACATGCTGGACAGAGTGCAATATTCCTTGAGAGTAATGTTCTTGTAGTTCATGTTTTGTTGATGATCAAAGTCTCTTAGTGGAATATAAGAAGCTCTTTGGAGGTCACAAGACTTTTAGCAGGGACGCAGGGGAGGAAGGTCAGCTTTTCTAAAGATTCATTGAAGGAACCGGCTAACCTCTTTTTATGAGGTGGACATCAGACCAGTATAATGCTACAATACAGGAGACCCAAATCAGCTGCATAAACTGTTTAGTAAAATAAGGCACAGATAAGAAAGACAATGCAAACATGATCTATTTGTGTGTATGTGAAAGTTTTCCAGCTCTGGGAAAACCTTTAAGATGTTACATGTAGCGTAGTCCTGTAGCAGGGGTTTGTGTGATTTGCATCAACATTGAGATTGCCGACTTGTACTGTATGATTTCTAATAACCTTAAAAATATAAATTATATAATCATTGCTGTGAAGTTGTCAGCAGTGAGCCCAGAGAGATATCTATCAGTGAAGATGCCTTTGAATTTTGTTTTTGATATAGCAAGACTGTTTTTTTTAGGAGTCCTGGATGAAGTCAGCCTTTAACTGTTGAACAAATCCATCATCAGCTCCAGTAACTGTTTATTTGTTCATACAACTCCATGTGTAATTAGATACATTAAGCTTCTAGATCTCAAACTCATCAAGAACTCTGCCATCACTTGTTTGGCAAGATTATTAAACATACAGCCAGGCACCTTCGTCTGAAGAACTGTACTGAGAACTGTTTTTTGTGTGAACACCTTTCTACATCCTCATGCTGGATAACTACTCTATTAAATACAAGCTTCTGAGGGGATTTATCGGATGGAAAATTAGAATTTATTCAACAAAATTAAAAATGAGCTAACTCTGTTGGAAAATCAATGTCTTTTGTCCTCATGTGGAGTTTCTTTATTTTCTTTTCATCTGTTGCTTGATCTTGTTATAATTGATGTTCTTCAGAGATGGATATAAACACTGAAAACGATGGGGAGTGAGAGGAAATGTTAACCTAAATAATTAAAATGAAATAAATGATTTTATCATATAAAAAGCTGTTAAGTAGTGCCTTTTTTTTTTAGTTTTCACGTGTAACTTTTTTACCATTGTTCATTGCTTGGAGACAAAGCTATTGATGCACTGAGGCACTTACAGCATTCAGGGCTTGATAGGGAACAGTGTTTGATGATGTTGAAAATATTACTTTTTTATCATTCAGAGCAATAAAAAACACAAAAAAATAGTTAATGACCATGCACTAAATATTGCTTTAAAACATGACATAACTAGTTAAACAAAATAATTAAACAATTTATGGTTTGTGTAACAACATGTTAAGCAGTTCGTTATTTTACTTTAAAGCTACTTGTCAGGCTTTTTTTAAAAAAAAATCTATCAAACTCATTTAGCTGATTATCAACTATAGAACAATAAGTTATATTTGTTTTTTTTTTGTTTTTGGTATCTGAGTTGTTATTTTGCTGTAACAATTTGTTGTTTAACCAAGATTAAATCTATCATTCCTAAAAACAAGTTTCAGCTTACACATTATGGTGGCGACATCATCCAAGGCACTAGGTAAACAAAGAGTCTTTCACAGTTGTGCATCCTTGTTATTTTTGTCTTCATGTTTATGCATGTTTCAATCAAAATATGCCTTCAACTGTTATTTCCACTTTTTATCACTGCAGCAAAAAAAAACAAAACTTTGAGATCTATCAGAGAGCCCTGTGCAGATTTCAAGGAAATTTGTAAACACTAAAATGCATGGACACTGTTTCCAAAGAGGGTCGGGGACAACTGGGATGGTCGGAGATCTTTGGCAATCCATTTGAGCGAAGTTGTTACAAATAACAAGGCTGATGTGTTCCATTAAGATGATTTTAAAGTCCCAAACATGTTTCCTGCATAACTGTTGCAATACACGCTAAGTCCACCAAAATGATCACCACCAGGCAGACAGAGATACAGTATGATGAGCCCAACTCTCCCATTTCGACTCATCATGTATGCACTCATGTAAAACTGTCCTTGTTCTGGTCATTTCTAGAAGAAAGAAGTAGGTGATTTTACCAGAAGTTTCCTCAAGTCCCTTTTTGAACAACTGCACATGCACAAGACAGTCTTCCCTGCTCTTCCACTTTTTTGGGGGATCACGTGAAAAAAGAAATCTCCCAAATCCACTCTGGTCTTATTTCTTTCTACTGAGGCCTTCCTCTTTTTCTCATAAACATGAATGCGGTTTGCTTCTTGTGACTCTCAGCCATGTTCAAAGTATACAGTGAACGCAGCTAACACAGAAGCTAACTGCTGGCATAACCACTAAGCTAACAGGATATAAAAAAACTAGAAGTGCGCATGCCATGCGCAAGCAGGAACTAACAAGGAACGTGCACGCACACTGGTGTTAGGTGAGCGCATCAGAATTATTGGCATGTGGGACAACCAATAAATAAGGTGATACCCCCGGAACTTGAGGGACAGAGGAGGGTGAGAGCAGGAAAAAAACCTGACAAATCCCTGGCCTTTGGTGTGAAGAGCATGGTTAGAGTCTTTACAGCCCTGCAGCTCCCTCAGGCATCAATTTTTTCAACCTCCTCTTTCTGAATACATAATGTATTGACTACTGTCAGGATGGAAGGATGATTTTACCCAGTATAACAATAAGTGTTTCTTAACATAATTACCAACTATAGCTTTTAAGTTGATACAAACAAAAACAGTATTTAGTTATTTCATGAGTGGGATATCTACCAAACCACTCAAGTTAAGAAAGGAATATAAACAGATTTTTACCAGTAAATGTTCTGAAGATGAATATTGTCATCTTCAGAACATTTGCTTCTGCTTTATCTTTCACAGTAGTTTCTCTCATACTTTGTTGGAGTCAGTTGGAGTCATTGGAGACAATTTTGGGTTCAAGCACATGAAGTTGAATGTCTTGCAACTTAAATGCAGTTTGAATGATTTAGAATCTTTGACAGCCATTAAAATTTGCTCATCGGCTATCACATTTATTAATGCTAACTAATCAAGCTGCTTTTGTCTGGTGTGAGTCTGTTTCGTACTGGAAGTCTGAGGTGTAAAGAGTGAAAAGGAATAGTGAGAGTACAGTCCCCTGTGGCGCTCCTGTGCTGCTGACTACCTTGTCAAACAGTCTACCCTTTAGCCTCAGAAATTGTGGTCTGTTGGGTCTCTGATCCAAGCGATTGTTGAGGCCTCCACTGGAGTCTGATGGAGTTTCAGACAAAAACTAATCAGGCTGAATTGTGTTAAAACATGATCCTCACAGTGGCTACATTAACATGGACAAAAGTAATCGGAATAAAGGGCCGTTCAAAATAAAAATGCTTCATGTAAACAGACCAATTGGAATATTGTGATCAGTAAACTCAATCATAAGAGGGGTGGTTTATGCCGATTGATAATCTGATTGGCATGCATGTAAACTCTTGTCAGTATCAAGTTATTCCAAATGTGGCAAACTGACCCGAGTACACATGTACCCTTGTCGTAAACATGACATAAACATGATGTATGTCTGCTGAGTGGCAGAAAGCGGAAATATGCGGAAAGATGCAAGTCCATCTTTTGGCGCTCGGAAGACAAGCAAACTCGTATAATATTGCTTTGTTTGCTATTTGTTGTTCAGCAAAGACGGAAGTACTTCTTCTTCTGTGTATTTCTAAGGGAAATTTCATAACTGCATTTTAAGTGTTCTATTATGAATAAAGCCAGGTGCATATAAACGCACATTATGATCAGATTAATTGATTGTGTGACCAAATAAACAGTACAACTCAATTATTTTTTGTTTTTTAATCCAAATACATTTCAACCCTATGGGGAAATTTTATGTATGTAAACATAGCTAGTGTTGCCTGCTTTGGCCAGATGACATTGAGTTTTTGAAGCAGGTGCATGATGGCATCTTTGACTCCATGGCAATAAGCAAACTGCAAGTGGTCTAGATAGTAACTTGTTTGCCATTCCACTCAGCGATAGCTCACTAAATGGTTTAGCACCAAAATGCATTGAAGATTTGTTGTTGTCCTATTAACCTTGGAGCCACTCAGATCTCCTGGTTTAAGTCTACTCCACATGCCCAGAATCAGAACCAAACATGGAGAAGCTGCATTCAGTGTCTATGCACCACTAATGTGGAACAAACTCCCAGAAAACCACAGAAATGCTGAAACCTCTAAATCCAGGTGAAAACCTACCTTTTGTTTAGAGTTGCCTTTGACTATTCTATTTAAACTGTTAACTGAAATTAATTGTATTCTGTTGTCCGATTTTTATTCCCTTTCCCTTATTATGCCAATGGAATGTACTTTTTTTTTTATGTTTTCTTATGTTTTCATCATGTAAAGCACTTTGAATTCTCTTGTAACTGAAATGTGCAGTACAAATAAATTAGCCTTGCCATGATATCCCATTTGAAATCCATATACAAGGTTTTGCACAATGTTTTTGATGGACATGTGGAAAATAGTAAGTAAACTAAATTTATAGCACATTCACAGGATAAAACCCATAAAGTTCTTAACAATAGCCATGAAAATAACACAGCAAAATAAATAAATAAATAAATGAAAACATGGGAGAAAAGCTAAAAATAGCTGACATGCAAACTTAGGGAGTACTGGGCAGTCACTGTGAAGCACCCTGGGAAGATTCTTGGGCTAAGGGTCCTCCTCAGGGACCCAGAGTGGCAGTCTGCTGGAGTCAAACCAGGGAAGTTGAAGCCTTCAATGGCTGCAGGTGACCAGCTTTCACAACAAGGCCACCACTTATACGTGGAAATAAAGAAATCACTGAGAAGCTGAACAACAACGCAGAGAACCAATAAAAGATTCTCTGAATTGTTAATGGAACGATATTACTCGTATTTACTAAATTCATAAAGCAAAACATTAAAACAAATCAGGCATTCAGACATTTTTCCCATTAACAAAAATAACCAAGTCAGTCTCAGAAGATGAATTAATGCAAGCAGTTTAAAAAGGTCAAACATTTCGTCTAGACAGTACAATGCATATAAGACACAGGAAGACTTTCTTTATTTTTAGTTTGAAGGTTAGTTGTGCCTGTGTCATCGCTATTGGCCACTTCCTAATGCTGTAATTCATAATTTTTCCACTAGAGCTCAGCATAAAGCCATTAAAATAACTAATCCTCATCTAAAAGGTGAAACGATGGAGTAAAAAGTATCGGATTTACTGGTTTTGAGAAAGGGTGCATTTATTGACTTTGAAAAAAAAGTTAGCAACAAAACAGAAAAGTTCCTTGACCACCTGTGAAAAATCCATCATAAAGATGAAGTGAGTTACCTTGAACCATGATGATTTTAGATTGACTACTTTAACGTGGCAAGACTATACAGTACGTGAAATGTTTGAATGATAGATAAAATATTTGTGTTTTACTTAAATCTACACAAAAGTAATTTACCTGCTTTGTGTAATGGGGGAACTTGAAACAAAGTCTCCAAACATTTTGGAACATTTCACTCATGCCAAATAATTACTGCTAAATAAAGGATGTAATAACGAGTGAAAACAATAACATTCTATTGTAACAGGGTATGAGAAGCACAGTGTCTCAAAGGGATTTCATGATTTGGGATTTTGCCGCATCACAGCCATTATAATACAATAATATAGTTGGATAATTAGAGCAAAAGGATACACGCTTTAATCCTTTTCTTTTTTTTTTTTTTTACCACTAAGATCTGAAAACCCAATTTTGTTTTTTGCGGGATACTACTAAATAAAATGATTTGACACCAACTGCCTTTAGAAGTAATCTCATTCAAAAACTAAGTCCAGATGTGTATAATTTAATCTTCTGTGAAGATCTCAGAGGTATGTGCTGTAACATTAGTGAACACACATCATAAAGACCAAAGAACACAGCACAAGCCTGAGGTTTAAAGTATGGTTACGTTTTAAAAATATACTAAACAACTCAACAAATTTGTTCTGTCTATGAGTTGAAAATGAAAAGAGTATGGCATACCTGCAAACATCCCAATACATGGCTGTCCACCTAAGACATGATAGCTGTTAGTTGTGCACTCCAACAATCTTTTTTTTTGAAATAGTAGAAAAAAGTAATTGTTAAGTGAAAATTGCAAGATGTCCCATTTGCTGTTTTCCACAAGCCCTGTAGAGGTCACACCAAAGATGTAGAATATGGCGGTCTGGTCAAAACACACCAAAATATTCAGTTCTGGCCTAAATGTAAAATCCTGTGTCAAAGAAAAAAGCAAAACATGGTACAACATGGTGGTTCTTTTCTGTTTTGAGGTGATGGAAGTGTTAAGCTGAACACAGGAGAACCCTGGTTAAAGATAAAAATAAAAATAAAATGTTGAAGTTTGTATAACTTGAGACTTGGATTGAGTTTAACTTTTCAGCAGAACAATGACATTAAACATGCAGCTATAGCAAACAAATACATGGTTACATCAGAAAAAAATGCATGTGTTCAAATGCCTGAGTAAAAGTCCAGAATCCAACTGAGATGCAAAGGGAATACTTGAAATTGTGTTTTACAGATGCTCTTTAGCCAATCTGACTAATCTTACAGTAATTTACATAGAATGGTCAACAATTTCTTTCAATTTTTTTTAGATGTGCAAAGCAGTTAAAGACCTACATACCAAAATACTCAGAACTTAAACTGAATCCAAAGTTGGTCCTAGAAACTACTGACAAATACACTTATCAAAACCTATATATATATATATATATATATATATATATATATATATATATATATATATATATATATATATATATATATATATATATATATATTTATATATATATATATATATATATATATATATATATATATATATAAAAATCTTCCCTCCGCCTTCACAATCACACAGTAGTTTGCGTTGGTTTGTTACATATAATCTGTTCGAAACACATTCAAGTTTATTGCAGTTAAATAAAAAATTAATCAGTTGACGGGTTATTAGAATGTTATATTGTATTTTGCAAGGAGCTGTAACCATTTCCATTACACATGCATACTAACTTGAACTCTGGTTCTTGCACTGATAAAAGTGTTGTCACACTAATGGAACTTTACGATAAGCAGCTTTCCTAAAGCTACTACAGTCAATAGCAGTATTTGTTACTGTATAACATCTTTGCTTGAAGTAACACCAGCACTGAATTTAGAAGCAATATTTTGCAGCAACATCCTTGAAGCATTCTTTATACTTGACTTTATCTCATTATTACAGGCCCTTATTAAATTCAGAGAACACCTGCAAAGAGGTGTGCTCTTTCCCAGGTAGAGTTTAGATGTAATTAGAGCCTAATTTGGCTGTTGTGATTAAATGTAAGCTAGCTCTGAAGGTCCATTATCACTACTAAAGGCTACTTAAAGTAAATTTGAGACAATCTTCTGAGCAAAAGGTACATACATTAAATAAATAAGAGTGGGCAAAGCAAGGACAAGGCAAGAGAAGGAAAATAAAACACCTGGAAATAACAAAAGACACAAAAAGGAAGTGCAAGAGGTGGTTCATCTGCAGATAATAGCATCAGGAAGTCCCTGAATGAGTTATTATTCATATTTCTCAAGGTAATCGTTAATACCTCACCCTTCAATTGTTCAAAAACAACTGCAACAATCAGCAGCTATAACAAATGCTTCACTAAAGAATCCATATAAATTTGGTATGGAACAATAAAACTCAGACAAAACAAGTTTACTTTTTATGGTGCTAATTTATAGAAGAACCTGCTTAACCACTGCTTTGGTTGGAATAGTTCTTGCACTAAGAAAAGCAGAGCAATGTTTCTTTCTTAGTCAGTGACAGACAGTTAGGTAGTTAGATTGACAAATTATGCAAATCCAGTTATCATATTTAGTGCTTATATTCACTGTGTACAATTACTATTATTACTTGTTTTCTTAAAATAGCTGTATAGTAATTCATGGTCATTCGCCCCACTTTTCAACCCGCTTTCCAAACAGATTTGTTGTAATTACTTTTAAAGGACACTAGGGGCTGTCCAAGTTACTTGGTCCAGCAAATGTGCTGTCAAATTCACTTTAGCAGTGGGGAAAACACATTCATCCGAGAGAGTTTCTTTGCAAAGCAACCTAAGTTTGTTTGTTACTATGAGATATATTCAGGTCTTAAAGACATATCCTATTACAAACACAGAGCCAGTGCAGTGACTGAAGGAATATGATCATTTTTTTCCTAGTAGCTCAGGACTTGGGCAGCAGCCTTTATAGATGAGTTGCAGCTGCTTGATCAAAAGACACCACTACACATAAAGCTGCACAATTTATCAACTTGCAATTGTTACTGCAGCATTTATGCAATATCACAATCACAAAAGACTGCTTTAACTCTTCTTGCAAAACCTATATTAGGCTAATTGGAAGGACTTTCATTCTGCCTCATGTCCATATGGATGCTGATCTCTGTTACCAGGATCCCAAATATGAAGGTGTGTGGTGGAGACATGATGATGGGAAAGAGACTAGTGGGGAATTTGCAGTCAATATGCTCATCGGCATATTCAACAATCATATTGCAATTACATGTTTTCCTAATATCACAGTTCCATTTTGTTTTGAAAAGAAACCCCTCATTTTGCCAAAGTTATCTTTTTTTTTCCAATTACAAGAAATATTTACTTATCTTAAGAGAAGCATCTTTCAATCTATCTATCTATCTATCTATCTATCTATCTATCTATCTATCTATCTATCTATCTATCTATCTATCTATCTATCTATCTATCTATCTATCTATCTATCTATCTATCTATCTATCTATCTATCTATCTATCTATCTATCTATCTATCTATCTATCTATCTATCTATCTATCTATCTATCTATCTATCTATCTATCTATCTATCTATCTATCTATCTATCTATCTATCTATCTATCTATCTATCTATCTATCTATCTATCTATCTATCTATCTATCTATCTATCTACGTGTGTGTGTGTGTGTGTGAAGAGATAAGACTTATGTGAACATTTCTCCTTTTCAGTTTCTAGAAAGTCATGGACATTACCTAGTCAATTAAAGTAATCCATTAAAGAGTGAGACCCTGCACATAACAGCATGGACTCTCAATGCTACTGTGAAGACGATTTACTTTGTTGTTTTTACAAAAGAAATGTCTTCCTCTAAACCCTGAGAGGAAGCAATTACGTTTAGAAAGGCACTTATATGTGCATATGGATAGTTTTGCATCTTGTCACACCACAACAGACAAACAGTTTCATTACTCTTTTCAACTCTATTTACACTTCTGTGTGTTTACACTGTAAAAAAATCTGTACACAAATTGTGATTAAAAAAGTGTAGTCATGGCACGGCTCGTGATCCTAATTTATGTTTTTACAGTAACAGTTAAGGGGCGCACGTGGCCCATATACGGTAGCCTCAGTCCTTGGCTCGCCTGATCCAGGTTCAATTCCAGCCTGTGGTCCTTTTCTGCATGTCTTCCTCTGTCTCTCAGCTCCCTTCCCGTCAGCCTACTTTCAATAAAAAAATCTCTCAAAAAAAAGTCCTGAATTCCTGAAAAACATATAAGTAAAAAAATAGCTATTAGATACAAATTTAAAAATGTAAAGCTAACAAGCAGTCCTTTATCTTGTAATCTATACACGTGGTTCTGTGAATTGGTTTATATGTTTATTGTAAAATATATACAGGTGGGTCGGTAACCTTGCTTACATATTTTTTACTGTATTTCATTTTACTGAACATTTCTGGTAACCACAGCTGCCAAGGTTTTGCAGTAAAAACAACATTTTTATTACAGTGTAGAGCAATGTTACTGTAATAGTGGTATTTAATATGGGCTTTCAGCATGCCAAGGCTAACAAATAGTAAAGCATCCTGATGCCTTCTGTGGGGTGTGTGTCTGATTTGGTTCAATCAACACTGAAACAGCTGTGGTGTTAAAACTCAGATGTGTAATAAACCTCTTGCTACTAGGGCCTTTTAATTTCCAGTATTAGTCTTTGCTATTCTGTTATATAAACTGTCTTTACGACTTATCTCCTCTCCCAGGAGAGTATCTAACTGCTAACTTGGTAAATAATAATAAAAAACAAACTTTTGAAAATATATTGAAAATTATTACACTTGGTATTTCCACATATGGAGAAAAAATGGGCATCAATCTACATATTATAGATTTTTCATTTTGGGTTTCACAAAGTTAGTCTGGCAATTTTTGCTGAATGTCAGGCTTAGCTGCTCCTTTGTAGCTATTTAATTACAACTCAGTCTTGGTACTGTTTGTGTTTGCCAAGGTGAAGCATGGAGTGTGAAGCTTTGGTTGGAGCAGGAACAGTGAAGCTCACACGGCATAGCTCTTTTATTTGGATTAATATCTTCGGCACCCATCATCAGGGAAATTAATAAGTGTTACTGTAGGCAGCCGTCATTCTTCCTCACAGCTTTTTCTGCTGGTTTGGTTACTTTCTAGGAACCCTTTCTACCTCTCTCTGTTCTCCTCACCTCTGTAGAGGAATTGCTGGGTGACAGACAGCTAATGTTTCATAGCGCTGAGAGCTTCATCACCAATGTATGTAGTGTGAAACTACTATGGCCATCAAGGCTCAGCTCCTCTGACTTCACTTGCCTATTTTGTTTGGTGTCATTTTCACAACCCCCAGTTCTTCAAAAGTTTTTGTCATCTTCTTATTTTTGTCATTTGTTTGCTGCTTTGCGGATTAACTCAAGGGCAGTGCTGTCATAGGACTTCCACAGTTTATCATCTGCATTTCTGCTGCAACTTTACAAATAATTATTTACGTAAATGACAAATCAAACTAAGTTTATTGAGTTTATTGACAATAATATAAATTGTTCGTACTGTTTACAACATCTGAATTGTTGAATTGGTTGAGAAAATTATGAACGATTGGAATAAACGTTATAATAACAAATAGGAGTATACGCAGGAATGCTGATGTGAAAGCTGCCAATGTTTAGTTGACATATATGAATATATTTATATTACATTTTAAGCAATTTTACATTTTTACACAACTAGTTAAAGTTATGCGAGAAGCAATTACTGCTGCCTTAAACACTTTCCTTTTCATTGCCTTCATTTAATTATGTTCTGCTACTTTGTTGCGCTACTCTTTTGCAGTAATTCAGATATGACAGCACAATTACCGTGTAGCCAAAGCAAATTTCTGTAACAACAGGTTCATGATGTAGTTTCACCTTCGTACTGTAGGACACTGCTCTGGGTAAATTGGACTATCCATACTGTGACTTGTCTTAATTCTGGTGTCAGGGAGTGGAATAAAGCAATTGAGGGAATGAAAGGCAGGGAAGTTTATTGAATACATAAATCACTTTCTAGACAGAGGATTTGTTGTTTCATCACTAATCAATCTCCACCACTCCTCCGTAAATCAAACCACATGTACAACCAAACTGGACTCTTCAGGAAAAACAAATTAAAGAACATAATAAAGTCTTATAAAATTTGTTTTCTGACTTTTATTCCCTTTCCTTCTTTAAGGGTCTTTTGGCACTCACCAAATTGTAACCAGATAGGCAGCGAAGAGAAGAAATCTAAAACCTATCTTTTCCCTGGGTAAATGACCACACACTGCACTCAGGAGTGGCTTCAGTCTCTTATGCTGAACAAAGCCACAAAAAGTTCACATATAACCAGGCAGCAACTGTGTAATAACCATCTACATAATTTGTAAGAGCTGCAGACAGTTATATTAAAATAGATTTCCAAGGTAAAGCAATACAAAGCTTAAAAAAGTAAATAAACAGAAACAACAAAATACATTTGTGGTAATAAAACAACAAATGTACAATCTGGATGGTCAAGTGGTGGAAATGTAACAATCGGATGAATTAATTAAATTGATAGTAAAGCAGTCTCTATTTTTCTTCTTTTTTTTTTTTTTGCAAATTCTTTTAGAATAATCAAAAAATCCCGCTGAGGATGAAGTGTTTTTCTTTTATGCAAATGTAATCAAGGAAGTCATGTGAGTAATACCTACAAACTCACAATTCAAATTTGGAACAAATAAACTTAGATTCAGGGTGTATTGTACAACACTCCAGAGTCCACATCATCTACACCAGTAAAGATATACACCACAGCAAACACATAAATGAGTTGGTCTTTTTGTGGGAGTTGATAAAGCAAATGTTTAGTGGCTTGGACACCAATTGTGTCTTGGTAAAACAATCGTATTTTCTACAAACCACATCAATGAAAGCAGTTATTTTACTACATCTATGTTTTCCACATGTGGTCATATTCACTAAATTAGAATAGGATGAGGCTTGTGTGTCACATTAGAAGTACCCTTTAAAATAACAACCTTTTCATTAAGCCCCCATTTCTGTAAAATTATTTAAAGATACAATCATCCTCCTGCTTGACAGCAGTCTGTGTGTAATTAATCTATATGTTTAACTAAATGGAGTTACATACTGAAATTAATACATTTTTAATCATATAAATCTGACAATTTCTGACTTTACTCAACAGCAGTAGTTGAAGCTCATGACCCCGTAACACATTTTAAACGCGTTTGGCCCAACCAATTGAAGACTATCCTACAGATGAAAACACATCAAACTCACTATTCCTCTTTGTAGCAGGCCAAATAATATTTTGATCCTTGGTTGTGCTGGGAAATGTCTGTCAATTCTCAAAATACAACTTGTCCAGCCGACCGATGAGTATTTACACATCAAAATCCTTGCAGTTGTTCAAATTATAATTTTTTTTATTAAGGAGAGGTTGGAAAGACCTCTCTTAGCAGGAAAAAAGCTTTAACGTTGTTCAGTTTTGTAGGAAGTCTAATATTGATGATAAACTGCAACTTTTCTGAATTGCATCAGGCAGCTTAATCAGCAGTGCGCAGCAGAACCCCCCCCTCAACAAAAACAAACAACTACACCTTTTTAAAATGTACAGACAAGCAGACAGACAAAATAACTTGTTTTCGGTTGAAAATTAGGCAATAGCAGTAATGTTGAGTGCAGCACTAAGCTGTGGGTGGATCTCATTAGCTGAATCTAAGGCACGGCACCCAGAAACACTCATTTGAAGTTCACAGACTGGCTAGATGCTGCAGCAGCAGATGGGGATTATGCATTGAGGATTCATCCAAAGATTCTATGTTGGCAGCAGTGTAGGACACTAGGTTAGGGTTAGGATATAACCTTTCCTTTTATTGTGTCACAGAAAATTATTAGTCCGAATTACAAACTATAGCTTTTCCATTGTTTTAAAAGGGGTGCATTTGATGTCTGTTTAACATTTCAGGTAGTCTTCGAGTGGGATTTGTGGCATTTCATGACTGAATAATTTCATTATTATTTCATGATTTCTTGGTTTTCATTTATTTATATTTTTTCACATGTGGTGCTCTAACTGGCCACGCCAGAATTGTCCCAACAAGTCTGCTGTCCATGACCCGTAATCACATAGAAAAGACATTTATAACGCCATGCTATTCTGACCCATCATTATATATACAATTAGTGGCATGTGATTTAACTCATGTTCCAGCTGTGATCTGCCAATTTGCTCTCGCTATGATACGATTAAAACTCTGTAGCAGATCATACTTATTGTTATTATTCACTATTTTTTATATTTGATTTTTAATTGCAAATCTCACAGAGATACAGGTTCTGGTTTAAACAAACATAGCACATAATATTGTTAAAACAGAGGATAAGCAATGCAGTGAGTACAAATCACTGACTGAGACTTAGTCAGATCTGCTCAAACTATTATCTGTGTACAGGGCAAAAAGGAGCTTTTTTGTGTTTAATTGTTTCGCAAGACTTCAGGAGTCCTGCAGAGATTGAACAAATTACTTTAGAAAAAGCTTTTTGTGCAGAGAAAGAGTTGTGAACTTTGACCTTATGTCCACAGCACTTTTCCCACTTATAACAACCCTCTTTGCTGTCAACCTGTCATTAGTTCTACTCTTAGAATTATAGATTGACATGAAAGAGCAATTTATGAAATCTGTTTTCTCACTCTTTTTCATCTACGGACTTCATCTAAGAAATTGTGAAAGGCAGCCTTTGGCAGAAAGCTACGTGTTCATTAAGGATGTATGACTGTGCTACTAGCACAGTCTTCTGTGGAGAGTAATAATAATGTTCAATTTTCTTTAGTGAGTCATTTCAGCTGTGGTAAAATTAGCCGGGCTTTTCATGCATGACCGTGTTCTAATCGAAGTACTTTCTACCGTGTCTTTCCTTTTGCAACATTAAAGTTTGTTAATGAAACACATAAGTTTCCCGAAAATGACTTAATATGTTCCTTAACATGCCTTTCAAATCCGACATATTCAGTATATATTGTATGCAAGACTCCTAGGTCCTGTATATAAGACAATTCAGTTGACTGAAGGTTGGTGATGCAAAATACATTTGAGAAAACAAGAAGCATGTCCACAGATATGTCGATCTTTTTCTAAAATAAAACATTTGTTAATGTCTCAGATTAAAGCTTATGAAGTCATTTTAAGTAGACCGTTGTCTGAAATGAATTAAAAAGACAAATTAGAAAGAAAACTGGAACAGATTTGTACCCTTTGTGTGGCCGACTTTGTAGTCAGCAGAAAGAAGAAGGATTCCTGACATTTTGAGTTGTTAGAAAGTGAACCAGATTTACTCTGGCTTTTCAAGGACAAAGCAGAGTTATTAGCTCATCTCAGGGCTGGTTCAAAGCAGTGCTTGTTGTTGTGAAAGGTCAATCTTGAGAGTCATTCAGCAGTCTTTGAATGGTTTCAGCATTTTCTTCTTCCTCAGTATAAAGCACAGTTTTACTCATACACCATTTTCATTTGTAACATATGATATCATACAATGTATTAAAAAAATTGCATAATGAAATTTGATCAGTGAAGTGCAAACCTTTTGTATTTAGATTTACAGTAATTGTTAAAGTTTATTATGAGTCCACAACTTATAAGATCAAATGCATCTAACCTGCTGTGTAGGTTTAGATTTTCTCTGGAAATCATGGCTTCGTACCAACTGACCTGCATGTCCATGATCGGTGACTTCCTGATCTTTGGGATGATTAAAAGTAACAATGTGTAAAGAGAATCAGATGGAAACAGAGGAGGAGGAAATTCTTAACATATTTTAATGGCACTATGGTTCTGACCGATATGGCCTGTCTGCACTTTTAAGTCTGGTCAGTCTAATTCCTTTATCTGTTTTTTTCCCTCCAGCAAAAGCCCCGTGAAATTATTACTTTGCTTAAATAGAAAAGCTAACAAAAAACAAACAAACAAAAAAATACCAAATTTTCTTTCCCTGATTTTGATTGACAGTTATCATGAATTACTTTAGTTGGATGAAGAATGACCCAAAAAGCACTGATTGGTCATTGACAGAGAGCTGCACCCTGAGGAGAATCTTTAAGTAACCAATTAGTGACTTGTTCTTAATCAAAGAAAAGAAAACGATCCTAAGCCACTGAGGGGCTGCTAACTGGCACTTAGTTGATGTGTCGTCCTCCTGAATCTAATGAATGAACACTTCCATGATTGTAGAGCATTTTTTGATCTTGGGCTCTCCAACAAGATACAGAATTTACTCTTGCACACTTAGAAGTCAACTTGCACAGTAAACGCTCCATATAATTGTCACAACACAGTGATCAACAACAAACCACCACGACGGTCAAACACTTTGTTTTCACCGCAGTCAGCACACCTGCTGAGCAGTTACCTGTGACTCCATTTAACCATGAGGCTACCTACTGTGACCTTCGGGTATTATACCAAACAAAGAATAAGCACATAAACCAGAAAAATATGGTTCTAATAAGCATGAAGTCACATGGAAGTCAAAAGGTTAAACATACATATAGGCAATTACTTGTTTGGTGACCCACGATGTAGATACATTAAAATTACGAGGCTTACACAAAGGAGTAACCTTAGATAAACTCAAAATGGGATGGGAATGCTAAAAAAAATTAAGACAAGTTTTATGAGAGAACATATGCCATCGTTACTTTTTATTGTGGAACTTATGCTTGCTGTCTCTACACGTTTTTCCTGCAATTTTGGTGGGGGAGGTGCCCGACAAGCAGCCACTGTTCAGTTATATTCTATGATGTATCGTTGTTATAGTTTTTTATGCCCCAGTGCAATTCTTAATCATCAAACTTTAGCAACAAACAGCAAAGCACCAAAAAATAACCTTAAAAAGATTATAAGAAAGAACAATATAACAGAAAATCAGAGGAGAGGTGGCTCTCCTGGGCCGTGACAAGAAAATCATGCAGCTGGTAGCGGTTTAGCTCGTCAGTCAGCCAGATTTTTCAGTTACAAACACACCTTCCTTACATTTGTCGGTACCGTTCGTGTTGGTACAGAAGTTTTTTTTTCTTTTTCCAAGATCCATTTTTCACTTTCAAGGAATGTCTTCAGTAAAGTCCACTCCCTATAATATGAACTTCAGCCACTTTTCTGTGTTTCTCTCATCCTTCGGGAGTAGGAGGAAACCATTTTTTGAGCACCCTCAGACATATCAGCTCTCCTTTTTAGTAGCCGCGGTGAAGTTAGTTTGAGGTTGAACATTGGATATTCGCGCTCCGCCTTCCTCCTCTCACATGGAGCAGTCAGACATGCTAGCACTACTCACAGCCTGGTGTACCAGCTCGGGGGAGGGAAGGGGGAAGGCTGATTGGTCTATGGTGCGCTCTGATTGGAAAATATAAATTATGTACAAAGATAACCTATGTAGAAAGATACCCTGTTTTGTGATGTGACCATTTTTGAGCAAAGAGACAAAGCTGACTGCCCTTGCGCAGGTCCTTTGGTACACACTTTTGACGTTCACAGTGCACAACAGATCATATTATACCCCCAAAACCTCAGAAAAAATTAATTTGTTGTCATGCCCCCTTTAATCGTCATGAACTTGATTTTGTAGCAGCTTCTTGAAAGACTTATTTGTCAGTGGAATATCTTAACCCCTACACCTGAATGAGGAAGCAATGGATGAGGGGAGTGCAAAGGATAGAGATAAACCTAAGAAAATGGAATCCCACAAAGACCTCAATGCTGAAAGGTCTACTTTCATTGCTGTTTTTAAATTTAGGCATTAATTTAAACTTTGTTATTGCCGTAAATAGAATGTGTTGCCACTGAAGCAGCAAGTCTATGCTTAGTGGGCTATTTCAAAAACAGCTTACCTATAAACTAAATGACTTTTATCTTTTGTTAGAACATCAGACTCATTACTTACTAATTCTTTTTTTTTCTTTGAACATGCATTTGAGTTCAATGATGGCATTGGGCTTCTCTCTAAATAGTTTTGAAATGTCTGTCCCTGCCTGTACAACAATGTTTCAGAGAGCTCAGGGTCAGGAAAGCTGTAATTTGCAGAATGCTGTTGGTGGCCTGTTTCCACAAGAGAAAGAATGATTTCCAATTTTAACAGAGCCCACAGCTTGAAAATTGAAGCTCTATCACACAAGCACACCCAGACGTGAATACTGACAAGCTCATATCTTACACTCAAGCAAATTGACGTTACTGAATTGAATAGAATAGGAAGGACGTAAATATGAAAGAATTTGGTATCAAAGAGACTGGCTGATACAGCCGTGTCCTTGTGGATCTTCCAAGGACGGCATGTTAAAAGTAATTTCTTCCTTAATTGTCCACTTCATCCTGCTTCAGGCTGTTTTATGTGCCATCCCTTCCTATCTATGGACAAAATATTTTATCTCACTTCAGAGAATGTATAGGAATATAGTGCCAAACAGCATCACTTTAGATTCAGGCAGGCTTACACTTTACACACTATTTTTTATGCTAACATAATATAATGTAAGCCTAATATATGTAATTTATTATACTCAATTGTAGGTCATTTAAGGCATCTAACGAAACAAACCCCTTTGACAGAGATTTAGCCACCAAAGTATAAAATGTAATACTGGATTCAAGAAGAAGTCACAACCTGTGAAATATATTGCTTGCATTTATGTTGCTTTTTAGCGGTTTTATGTTTTTTTAACAAATAAAATGCATAGTTGTTTTTGTCATCAGTATCAATGAACATTTTCCGATGTAATTTAACTTTTCTGCTTTTAATTGTTCTATAAGAATTTCATCTCTAGTTTGGTATTATCCTAAAAGGGTCTAAAGAAGCTTGCAGATGAAGCACAAATCCATAAAATTCACTAAAAAGGCAAAAGCAGAGTTTGATACTGTTAGATATCACATGAAGCTACAGGTTGCTGGATCTGTTGAAAGCAGGTATTGGGAAAATAACATAACTCACAGGCAATATGTACGTCGCAGATGTGGTATGCATAGATGTGGACAATGGGACTGATAAAGGAAACGGCCAATTATCTCGAAGCAGCAGATACTCACTGCTAAACTTGGACTCTATGCTATTCTACAGTCTGGCAGATAATACCTGAGTGGAGACACATTTTCTACTGATGACAATGGCAGGAGGCGGAGGGGGACATTGGCTTCTAAGACTCATGTGACCAACATTCTTGGCTCACTCAATCTCATTCCTTTTTCCCACATTGATACCTGTTAACAGAGCCTCAATTATGATCTGTACCATTTTTCTGGCTGGTTTAGATTAAAAGAGTTAAAGTATAGTTTCTGTTTCGAGAGTCATATCCTACAAACAACGTATTTAATGTGTGACTGCTTCTTTGGGGTAAAAGGACCGGACAGAACGCAATGGCATCTAACCTCCGACAGGGGGCGGTAGCTTTTACAATACCATTTAAAGAGGCGCATTACTGTCACAATCCCCAGGTATTTGTGTTGTTATGGACTGATTCTTTTAGTTTGCAAATGTGCATGTCTCCCTTGTTCTTAAAAATTACATCGACCTTATGTTGCATCTCTCTCTACTCTTGGCAACTCTCCCCAGTCCTCACAGTGCCCCACTTCTTCTTAGCTGATCTCTTTCTCTGAACACATTCCTGTACATCTTTACGTCAACTTTCCTTCCAGAGGCCATACCTCTCTCTCCTACTTGTCTCCCTGATAGTGTTAGCTGTGTTGTCCAGCCGTCTGGAAGCACCTCCTGGCCACCCAGAACTTGTGTCAACACCTCCCTGAAATCCACACAACTTTTTATATCAGCTTCCACCTCTTTGTCCTCTTCATTTTCGTCACTGTCGGAGTCATTCTACAAACCATCATCCTGTGCTGTCTGGCGACACTCACCAACCACTACCTTGCAGTGAATTCAATTCAGTTAAATTTTATTTATATAGCACCATTTCACAACACGTCATCTGAAGGCACTTTACAAACTCAATTCAATCAAATCATATATGCAGTCACCGGGTTCCTTCAGATTACATCAACTAAACACGAGATTTAATCATCCTGCATGCTCCTACCTCCGTTCCTGAAAGTCACCCTCTGTTCCTACCCGTATCGAAAGAAAGGATTCACTAAAGTCATTTCCATCCCCATTTAAAAACTATTTCACCATCTTGCGTTCCGCGTCCCTGTACTGGACACCGAACATGCCCATCACCTCCTCATCACCTGTTCCCTACTCTGACGTGTCCACTGAAATCTGCACCAACCACCACTCTCTGACCTCTATGGAGGTATATACTGCAGGGATACTCTGCATCAGTTCATCTAACTCACTCCAGAATTTCTCCTTGTCCTCTAACTCACACCTTACCTGTGGGCCATAACCACTAACAACATTTAACTTCACACCCTCAATTTCTAGCTTCACTCGTCATTCTTTTTACTTCCAGAACATTCCTGATAAACTTCTCCTTCAAGAGGTGGCCTTTACTCTTCTCTCTCTGACTACGGACCTGTCCTTCTCCTCTTCTTCCTCTTCTTCTTTGCTGACCAATAGTAACCAAATTTTCAATGCCACCCTGTCAGTCACCAGCACCAGTGGTGGTCATTGTTAACCCGGGCCTCGGCTGATCTGGTATGTAGATTATGTTGTTGACTTGCATGGTAAATTTGGTTAAAGTTTCACTACAGATGCTCTTCCTGATGCAATCCTCCGGGACTGGCACAAATAGGACACAGGGCACTGTGTTCCCTTTGAGGCTGCTTTTATGTAAAATAATAGTAGTGTATGTAATAATAGTGTGTGGATGTGAGTGCCACTGGGTGACTGTATCTCTAGTTTAAAGCACTTTGACTGGTTGGTATGCTCAGAAAAGAGCTTTTTGCAGGCTGGAGTATGGCCAATGAAAGGTTTGAGCCTCTACTGGATTTTCTTCGAAACTAATATCAAATATCATGAGAACCTTTCTCTGCTAGAGTATGTCACCACTCCAGAGGCACATCAGATGAATGAATTGTGTTATTAGGAGTATAATTATTTGTGGTGTCTTGTGTAATCTCTTAGAGGTGCTCAGATATATTTTTTTCAAATACAGTGCTAATGAACAGAAGTGCCTTATGATATTAATCAGGTATGTCTTGTGCCAAAAGCCGTTTTGTTAAAAAAAGATAGAATATCATAGAATTAATTGTCATTATTTAACACGATGAAAAACAGTTTAGAAGGTCTGGTTTGGCAGTGTGAATATCACAAACACATACGCTAACATAATACACTAAATTATAAACAAGACAGAGGTTAGCAGCAATCAGGAGTCTGCAGGTGTAAATATATGTCACAGAGGGCAGCTGTGATCCAGTAACACATTAAACTGCTCTCACATGACTGTGACGAGTGTTCATCATAACTTTGTAAATCTTTTAAAAGCAGCCCCAAACCAAAGGATAATGTATTTAAATATTGATCTGAGAGAAAATAAAATATGGAGCTGGACTCAGAGGAGACATGTTCTTGCTAATTTTGTTTTATTAAGATTTTTACTGAAATGGTTAATAATTGATGTTTGGAATATTTTACAGTTACTTGTGTTGGCAGATAAACTGTACTTGTACCCCATTTATCTTCCCCATTCGTTCTGTCCTTATAAAACCAAAGGGAAAAAATAACCTTGAACATCCTGGGGCGAGGAAGTTGCACCGAGATTCTCAGTTTAATTGGAATTCCACTGTGCTGAATAGCTTGCCAGTCACCACAGAAAAAAAAAAAAAACTTTTTAAATTAAAACTTTCAGGTGACTCTTGTCAAAGTCATTGCATACTTGGCATACCCATCATGCTCTCTCACTGTGACAGGCTATTAATGGTCATGTGCCATATGTATTTGGTGCCTGACATTGACAGTATGTAAATTACTGGATTTGGATGGATGTCAAGGGGAGTCATTGCAGTTTCCATCATATAGTATTTAGTCATGAATTAAGTTTTATACAAAGAAAGAAAAAAATAAATGTATATTACTCCTTGGAGATTTAATGAAACATGCTTTTATTCTTTTATTTTAGTTGTGTATTGATTTGTTTTCTTCTGATCAATTATTTTCACAGCATCACTGTGCAAGTATTTGTTGATGTATATTTTATGTTGTAAATGTTTATATATGTGCATTAATACAAAAAAAATTTAACAAAACTGTCATGCTCAAACAGCAAAGTCAAAAAACTGTCCAACGTCGCCCTGGCCTAGAAGCCATTACAGTTGTGTGTGGACCTTTTTAAATGCCCAGGGAGCTCTATGTGGTGGTTAATACTGCTGTTTACAACCCCAAAGGTTAGCGCTAGCACGACCCTCCCACTACTGCATGACTCCACCACCTAGGGTGACCAGATCTCAAATAACCAAATGTGAGACAATTGGACGCTTGTAAGGGGCAATACGGGACACATAATCAACACTATGATGACATCATGCATTTTAATTTAACACAGATTACACATTACAGTAATCAGTAATCAGTCACTGCTTTGCCTGTTATTGCACAATAATGAATTATCCCAACTCATGAGTAAATAACTATCTCACTGGAGATAGTCACCTAACCCCCCCCCCCCCCCCGCCCCTCATGACCCTGTGTTACATCGACTTACGATTCCCCATCAGATACGCCACGACGTAACACAGCATCGATGGATGGAATGTTAAACTTTAAAAAAGTTTAATAAAACTGCTTATTAAGAAAAACTCTACCAGCTTTTAAAGATAACAGTGTTGCTCCCTTCCATGTAAAATTGAAAAATAACTTTGGTGAACTTAAAAAAAAAAGCTGAGAATCACCTTTCTCTGGCCTCACCCAGGTAGAAACCGTTCTGCTGCCGATGTTGTCGCTGCAGTTTCTTTTCTGTGATGTAGTTTACTTAATAATCTGCATGCATTAAAATCCCTGTCATTTTATTTTATGAGGATCCTGGCTTGCTGCTACCCAACGAGGTGGGACACTGGTGCATACTGATTGACAGCCATCACAGCTCTCATTGACAATGACTGCAGCCCTGCCTCTTTTGTTTCACATGTGGAATACAGTTTTTGAGTTTTCCAAATCTGACCCAGTCAAATGCGGGACATCGATCCATAAAAAACGCCACTGCCACCTCTCCTCGTCTGGCCCATAGACAACCTGAACTCTACCCCCATCTCCTCCTGGATCGAGGACCTCCTCAATGACCGAACACAGGGGGTTAAGACAGGTCAGCTCTGCTCCTACATACTCAGCACCAGCAACCTCAGGGCTGCATTGATACAGAGACAAAGCAGCGAGAAGGCAAATAAGATGAGGCATATCAAGCGTACTTTGTTGAGTGATTGCTTGTTGAACACAAGAGAGACAGAAAACTGGTGGCAAACTAATTATAAGGGACATTTCATTTTGCAATCGTGTTTCCAGTATTTCTTCATTCATGTTGTTTTCGGCATGTCTGAGCTACTCCCACAGAGGCGAGGAGAGATATGAGGGAAACAGAGAAAAAGGAAATAATTATTGCAAAGACTTCCTTGCCTTTCTTTCAGTTATTACAGGACTGTAGAGCTGGGTTAGTTAATTTTTAGATTTTAGATACTGCATTCAGAAGGAAATTATTATTATTATTATTATTATTATTAATAATTATTATTATCATCACTGGCATGTTTGCTTAGCTTCTTGGTCTGTGGTTCATTAATATTCTGTATAAAAATCTTCTAAGGCATGCACTAAACAGACATATGTCCACTGTCATGTTTTGTGAGGCAAAGGCTGGACCAACATGCAGATAGTGTTTTGGGAGAAGCATTTGAGATTGGAATGTTTTAATGAAGAAAGTAATAATACAAAACATACAGAATGGCACAAAGAGAACATAGGCTGGAGCACAGACAAAGGACCGAACTGCAAGGAAATAACGAGCATAGTATCAGAAGGATCCAGTGGAGAGCATTGGGAAACCGGTGAGTATATATAGCGTGAGGCAGGGAGAGAAATGGCAAACCAGGGGTCCGTTCTTCGTACGTCGCTAACTCAGTTAGCAGGATTTCATTGTTGACGATTTGGCATGATCTTGGATCATTTGGTTCTTCGAAAGACATCCTGCACTTGTTGTCATAGCAACATGTCCGCCAGCTTAAGCCTGCTCCAGAGCAGGCTTATTTCATGTAAACAAGATTAGATCGCAGCTGTATAAGCGGAGGAGATAGGGAAGTCTGCTGTAGCCATGTCCATTTTAACGACAGCAACCTGTTGCGGAAGGTGCAAGAATAATTTGCAGAGTTTTTCGAATTAATTGCGTATTGCGCAATAGACAGGATCCTTTAGTGCAGCGCAAGAGAGAGATTTTTCTTGGTGGCTGTTATAAACAGACAAACACATCATTTAACAGTGGCTTTTAAAGAGGAAAAAGTTAGAGCCATAAATAGAAAATATTTAAGTTATTTGTATGATAGTTTGCTTTTTATTCTTATCCTATTCAGTAAGAAGATTTGTTCGTGCCATTTTATTGTGAAGTTTAGTTTACTTTGAAAGGCTTGCTTCCTGTCGAGCCGTATATTGTATTAGAAAAAACTATGGATGGATTATCTAGACACGGAGCAATACAGTTTTACCATGTAAACTGTGGATGACTTGGAAAAGGAAAATTTTCATTTTTTATGGATAAAGATTTTTTTTTTGTTAAAATTCCCAGTTTGCACGTGTCCTTTACTTCCAGTGTCTAATTAATGACACTGAAATTTGGATCTCTTGACATAACAAGTGCCTTTTTAAACTAAAGTATAATAATTAAAGGCTACCATTTTGTAGTATATTCTTGTATTTCACTTTTACTTGTTCCCATGTTCTAGTAGGTCCTGTGGAGGCTCTGATATAAAAGAACAAATAATATCAAACTATTAAAATGCAAAAATTCATGCTGTAGAATGTGATAGAAACATCTACCATGGATAGTATTTACGCATTAATTTGTCTGCTACTTATTGCCAGCCCTCTCTCCTGGCTTTAGCAGACTTTGAGGTGTTACCTGTCGTTTTAATTAATGACTCAAATTCGGCATAATCTTCCATTAAAAGCTAGTGTTCTGCTTGGGAGAAAAACTGTTCTTTGGCGTTCTTTGGCCATGCTGAACAGCCAATAGCAGCACTGCTGATCAATGTTTCTACTATCGATACATTTCCCCTTTTAAACAAACGCATGAACGCGCAGTTGTCTCAGATAACTCAATCCAGCCATACTAATCGTAAACAACAAGTGTGTTCGAAGAACCCAATTAGCCGGATCATGATTAGCCGGATGAAATCATCTTGGATGTGTCATTTGATCTCGGATGTTTTAAGCAACGTACGAAGAACGGACCCCAGGAGTGCTAATCAGTGAGGATGAGCCACAGCTGAAGGGAGGGAGAATGCAAAGCAATCAGGGGAGATGTGGAGCAACTGAGGAAAAAGAGGAGAGCAGAGCAGATAAAGGGAAAAAAGACAAATAAACATGAATGGAGCTGGACCCTAGCGAAAATGGCCAACAGAGACCTAACAGGAAGCAGTCTACATATCAAAGGATCACAAGCAAAACACAAAAGAATGAGCTAAAAGAATACACCAAACAATGAAGAGCCTTAGGAAAGGAACAAATATGGCAAGACCATACTAACAATGATGAACAGAGAACTAGATAAGGCAAGACCTAACAAGAAAAGAATCAAAGTGACTACACGGATGGAAATCAAAAGATAAACACCATTGTGACATAAACTAAGATTATATTACACACAGGTGTTTTCTATTTACCAATTAGGTGACTTTTGGAGGAATTTATTGCACTGAATTTCAATTAGACAAATACAGAAAGGTGGGGGGAGGGGGGGGGATTGGGGCGATGTTGCAATGACCACTTTTCTGAATTGTATCATTTCCCTTCCACTTTGCAATCATGCGGTAATTGCTCTCTTATCATAATAAATCCAAAGTATGAAAATATTTTGTTATATTGTCTGCCACTCATAAACAGAAGTGTAAATTCATCCATCCAATACCTTTAAGGCTGAATTCTGAAGCAGGTCATGGATGCTGGAGCCTATCCATGCTGATAAGAGACGAAATGGGGGTCAGAAGACTAAGAGCTCTAGCAAGTGACCACAACATTTGTTTTCCAAGTTACATTTTACTCAAATGCTACAATATAGATTTTTTGCAGCATTTGATTCATGGAACTAAACATAAACGTGATGTATGCCTAAATGTGCATATCCATCAAAATGTGTATTTCCCTTACCCCCATCTACATTTTTTTTCTTTTTTTGCTTTGTTGAGACAGTTTGCCCAATACTGTAAATACAAAATATATTGTGAAAGAGTATGTCAATTTAAACATAGTGTTAGTTGTATATTCAAACATGGACTCATAAAACAGGCATATTTTCTGCCTATTTGAACTTATACTGTGTTGCAATGTTTGGGGAAATATTAAAACCTATTTCTGTGGGTAAAAATGCTTGGTCAAGAAAATGCCAAATTGATCTAAAGATAATTCTTGTCAGCATATGTCACTTTTTGAGTCTATTTTCAGTTCCGTCAAATTACTAATTTAGTATTACTATCTTTAACACAACATGTGATCATCTCTTTGTGACACACTGACAGGAAATTTTGCCCTTAAGTTCTGGTAGTTGTTCCAGTAAAAACCACGGCTGAAGCAAGCAGCTAAAACATTTTTCTCTTTAAGGACGCAAAGTTAATTATAATGTTTTCAGTTAATGAAAAACTGCATCTCCAACTCGGCCCCATGTAACTAAAACCGGCCATTACTTTTCCTTGCCTCCAGCTGCGACCATGCAGTTTTGCCAACTGCAAACCCAGCAGGCGGACCACATGTGAGATCAAAATGGGGCCCTGTAATGACCACTTAGAAACTGACTCTGATGCTGAAATGTATTCATAAATATTTTACTTTAAACTGCCCAAGTACATGCCATCAATGAATGGATGTCCTGTTTTATTTCAGTGACTTGAATTTTAATATTTGCTGCCTGCTGTTTTGGACATTATGCTCAAAACTGTAATCAAACACAGTGTGAAGGAACTGCCAACAATATTCTGCTATTTACAGGCAATTATGTATTTTTCCCAACCACTTTCACACACCTTGTTTTGCCTTTGATCGTAACATGAGATCAGATGGTAAAAAATCGGTTTCAGTCAAACTTTTACATTGCTTTGCCTCCACGTGTATTTCTGTGCCTGATGCAACCTTACATTTGAATTCTTGTGCTCTCCATTCATTCAGACTGAGCTCGAGCTCCTTTACAAGGAATAAGTGGCTCACATTTCAGTCTTTAGAGACTGAGATATCAGATTTGTTGCTGTAGCTGCTGCAAAATGAGGTTCTATAAAGTGGTGACCCATTGGGGGTGAATGCAAATGCCATCCATACTTTTCAGTGTTTGGAAAATATTTTTCACAACCATATCTAACTTTTTCCTTCCACTCTACAAAAATGTGCTTCTTTGCATGGTTTAGAACATAAAATTGCAAAATAGTGTGTAGAAATGTGGCTGTATCATGAATTGTGAAAAAGATTAAAGGATAAAAGGACAGCATTGTATCTTTACAATACTATACTATACTATACTATACTATACTATACTATACTATACTCCACAGAATATAAACATGTAATTCTAACAAAAGTGAATTTACAATCCTAGAATGTATGAATTTAATTCTGTTCATTAGCATTTCACGATTGAGCTGGCCTCCACACCAGAAAGGTTATTGATCCCCTGTAGAGTCACAGTTCATTCCACATGCTAAATTAAACTTAAACTTAAATTAAGCCCTACTGCCATTTATCTCATTACCACACGTCTCAAGTACATGGCACATGCTAAGGTGGTCTGAAGGACACAAACGTCCTTCTGGGGGATGAAAAGTAAATTTGGACACACTTTTTTACTCCGTCCTTGCTTGTGGCTGTAATGAGCATGATGGTGATGAGGGTTAGGGACATATAAAAATAATACAAACGGGTTTAATGCATGTTGGTAAACCAAGAAAAAAAATCTACTTTGATATTCACAGTCAATGTGTCAGAATATATACCTTTCATTTTTGGTCAGTTTTTAAATTTAAAAAAAAATTGTTCAAGCTTTATTTATTTTGACTAACTTTACCTTTTGGGTCATTTTGATTTAGATCACCTCGGCATAGAACATACACAATCCAACAAGGATAGCTAAAATGTACTTTTTTCAATTCATGGCTGTTTACTCTTTCAACAAGAAGCATTGTTGAAAGAGTGGCTTTTTTAAAAAAAACTGAAATCTTAAATAATGGAGACGGGAAGCTCTTCAGAATGTCCAACTTGTAAAACATCTAACGATGACTGTATGGAAATAATTATTCAAGAGGACATTTGAAATGGTTCAGTGTAATTTTTTAATATGCCTACACACTTGTATTTGTATAAATTAGTTTATAATTATTATATACTATTTTATTGATTAGTCTAACGACTACAACAACTGAAAATTTTTCACATTTTGTTATTTTCATGTTGGAGTTGTTGGTGTATATTGTACTCCTGTTAGAATTATTTGCAGAAAAAGAGGACATACCTCCAGAGTTATCGTTGTGTCTTGTCTTGTCTTATGCCTCTCAGCTAGCTATTTGTTACAAACATAAATAATACAATGTCTAACGTAATTTATGATATAGGGTTAAGGTGGGCTGCACAGTGGTGCAGGTGGTGGCAATGTTGACCTACATGGAGTTTGCAGGTTCTCCTTGTCAGTGGCAGTTCTAGACCAAATTTACCGGTGGGGCCACATTGGGGCCAATGTTTTTTTTATGGGGGCACAGAAAAAATGAATTAAACCAGGAAAAACTGGGCGAGATTTAATAATTTGCTATGTTAGGTTATGTTAGCCACAGAACCAAAGAGCCACATGTCTCTGGAACTGCAGTTTGCGGATCCCTGAAAACTGTTATCCTGTCTCACTACGGCTGAAGCTAAAAGTGAAACACATTAATTTTAAATTATTATTAAAATACAAATGTAAAGGTGAAAAATGAAATAGGCACAAGGAACCAACCAGTTACGATTTCTCTTCCAGCACATCATAAGACATTGATTCAGTATTATGTCTGCAGTACAGGGGCCATAACAGGGGCCCTGACCAGTTCTACAGGGGCTGTGGCCCCTGTTGGCCCCCATCTAGAACAGCCCATGCTCCGTGTGAATGCATGGGTTCTCTCCTGGTACTCTATCTTCCTCCCACAGTCCAAAAACATGACTGTTGGGTTAGGCCTTTCCCCCAATGACTGCTGGAGACAAGTACCATCCCCTTCCACGACCCCAATTTGAGAATTAAATTTATTCATATAGCTCCAATTCACAACATGTAATCTCAATCTACTTTACAAAGTCAATTCTATCAAATCTCATTCTTTTGTGTAATTCCTGTAAAGTGTGTAAAGTGGGAGTGGTGGCCTAGTAGGCAGAAAACAGGGCACTTGTGTCCTTGAGACATTGCGAGGTTTTGGTTCCCAATCCTACAGACTGACACTCTGAGCTTCTCCTGAAGAGATTGCTTAAACACGGAGGGCAAATTTCATTGGAATGTATGGTGCAATGACAATACAGATGATTAAAGATCATTATTAGTGTTAAGTGTCTTTGAGCTTTCTGAAACGAGCAACACAAATCCAAATTATTATTATTTTTTTTACTTTTTGTCAAACTACAAAAACAACAAAAGAAAATTCCTGCTTTAAAAGTATGTTTTTGTTTAATCACTGAAAACAAGTGAATGTTTTTGCTCCAAAAACAATTAGCTTCCCTCTGGAATTAACATAAAATATTAGCAATGTTTGTGGAAAAGTAAAGTTCCTCAACAATGTTTTATGCATTTTCTCATTCAAATGTTTCTTCAGCCTTACAAAAGGGCAGCACACAAATCAATGCCTTCATTTCTGTGCTTTTAGTCAGACAAATGATAAAATTCAGAGGACTCATTCGCTTAGACAAAGAGAGCTGAGATGTCAAGCAAAATTTCTCAGTCTTGATGAATTGTCTTGGTAATGCATACTTCAAAAACCCATTAGTTATCTTAAATGAGTCGCGTGGCTCTGAATTTGTTTAAAGTAATTAAAGTCACTTTAAATTCTTCTCGAGAACTCATCAGAAATTAAGACTGGAGAGGGAAGAGAAACAAGTGAACCGCTTGTCAAACTATAAATTCCAACAGCTTGTTATAAAGTCAAACTTCTAGATATAATTATTTTTGTTTGCTTATTGCAGATATTTTTATACTTAACCACTCCCCAAAGAGATTGTCCCTGCATATTGTTTCTAGTCTTGAGTATGAATGAAGTAAAATTAAACTTTTAGTGGATAGAAAACAGTTAAACTTATAACTTCTCAGCATTTGTATTCAAAGATATTGGAAATAATGAAATACTAAAAATTTGATGGTTCTAGTTAGAGCCTTTAAAACATATATTACCTCTGGATGTAAAAAAAAAAAAAAAAAAAAAAAAAAAGAGGTCAAATCTAATTCTTATCAATTGCGATTTGTTTTGTTGCTGACTCCTGCAGTGAGGGGTCTGTTTTACACAAGACACTGGTACGTCTTTATTAGACATGCCTGTTCTTAAAGATTAAGAGGAAACGTTCTGCTTTCTGCTGGTGACATGGGTGGAAAAATCAAGGCTTAAAAACTTTGATTACTTTTCTTTTGGCTCCTTCTACTTCCTGCGAATATGTGAGTCATTGTATTGTATTGCTCTATATCAAAATCTGTTTTTGTCATGATAAAGGTCGGTTTTATGATCCACATGCAGAAACCTTTCAGGGACCATAATAAAGCTGTGACATTTATTTGACAAAATGGTGATTTGTGTCTGGCAAGGGTAGTTTGTCTGAGGGAAGGAGAAGGGGAGACGTTAGCAGAACAACACGAATAATGGAGGAAATGATATAATGATAGCTGGCTTATGGAATAAAGTAGAATAGGTGTCACAGAAGGAAATATCCCGTTGGTTTGGTGGTGAGAGTTGTTGTTGTTGATCCAGACGCTAACGTCATTGTGCCAGAGCTGAATGACAAGAAGTTAGTTCAGGAAGTTAGTTGGAGAGTGGGCAGAGGAACGTACAGATGGAAGGAGCTCTGGGTGACGATTGAGGATGAGGATCTTCTGGTGACTTATTGAGAGCATGGAATGGGTTTGGAGGATGAGGGGGTGGTGTACTCCGACCAGAAATCCCTGGCTATCCAAGGGCTCGAGGTGGGATCGGGTAATAAGTTCTGCAGGGTTGATCTGAGGAAACGCAAAAGACAGAACAACATAATTATAGTTGAAAACAATGTTTTGCATGATTCTACCATTATAGATTGGGTATCAGGCATTGAGTGGTTGTCTGATAGCTCCTTATAAATTCAGGCAGGCAATAAGAAGATTTATCTCAGGTGTGGGAGAAACCACAAGCCCTAGGCACACTCACCAGACACGCTGAAAAACAACGGTAAAAAATGGCACAGCCAGCACACTTGCACTCCAAACCATTACAGTTTTCTTGTTGACACTCTCTGTATATATCTACTTTAGCCAGTTGATGCCCTTTTGTATTTATTCTTTTTCTTGTCTGTTGTGTTTTACTACTTCTCTGTATATACACGTTGTGTTGTTACGAGAACCCAGTACTGAAGCTGTAAACATCACCCTGCCTTTTAGATTGAATATAGGTTACGGTTTGAAGAGTCTTATTATTACTACAGAAGTCTACAATAGAAACTCCACATTACCAGATAAAAGAACCTGGGGGCGACCGCAAACAGGTCGATTGTTTAACAGGCGTAATCGAAAGGAGAAGGAAGTGTCTGTGGTGCATGATTGTCAGTCTGCAATGTTGACTGATTGGGAAGCCATGGGATTAGGAAAGTCCACTATGCTTATACTATGACAAATAAAATCATACAGACTGGTTAGAAGTTGCTATGCTGACAGAACTATGTGCAAACTGTTCATGGAAAGTAGTCAGATTTAGCATGATGTCTCATAGCTAGGCTATTGTGCAGAAGCAACAGGTGAGTTTTAGTGCTTGTGACTAGTGTTTGTTGAGATTCTATACACTTATTGCCACACTGTGTTTTGTCGATACAGTTGAAGCGAGTCACATGGCTTGATAAAATTGATTTGATAGATCAGTTTTATTAAGAAAAGTATCTTAGTTTTATGTTGCGTGTTAGCGGCTGTGCTGCAGCTCCAGGGAAGTGGGTGGAAGAAAGTAATCTGACCATCATGGATTCTTCCATGGAACCGAATCTATACTATCCAAAGCTGATAGTTTCTCCTTTTCATTTAATGGTTCTATAGTCTTCTCCTCACCTCAGATTAAGAGACTGGTTGTCATCCTCGATAGCACTCTATCCTTTATGTCTCACATCAATAACATCACCTGTTCTGCCTAATTTCATCCATGCTATATTAATCGCCTTCACATTGATTACTGTAACTCTCCTCTCTTTGGGTGTCTTTGGGTACCCTGAGGTTCCATCCTGCACCATCAATGTCATGGTTCCATCCTGCAGCAAAACATCATCCCAAAAGAATACTAAAACTACTTCATCTCACAGGTCTTACCCTGCAGATCTATCTTAAAGTTATTTAAATTAGTTTCTCTATGACATCATCAGCATCCCAGTTTTCTGTGGGGCTAAGATAAAGAGGGAAATTGTGGAAAACAACATAATTTCTTTTTAAGGACATGCTGTTTTACCTGTTTGATGGGGAGTGATTTTGTCAGCACTGAAAAGCGACCTTATTTCAAACACTGTGTGTGTGTGTGTGTGTGTGTGTGTGTGTGCGTGTGTGTGTGTGTGTGTGTGAGTGAGTGAGTGAGTGAGAGAGAGGAGAGAGAGAGAGAGAGAGAGAGAGAGAGAGAGAGAGAGAGAGAGAGAACCAGCAGATTGTTGTAATTAACATCACTTTTCTTTTGGGATTTCATTTATCTTTTTTTTTGTTTGTTTTTCATTGGTAGAGTTCACGTGATGATTTCTTTTATAATTGCACTATTTAAAATTTGCAGAATGTGCATGTAATTACTTTTTTAGATGTTTTAGACCCCCAAAACAAAATCCTCATCCTGAAAAGAAGAGCATGATGAAACTATTCCCTATGTGAGACAGTACACAGAGTCAATTATTCAAGTTTTTTCCAAATCATTTTCTGTGCTACAAAACCAACTGGGTAAAATAAATATATGTTACAATAAGATACATTTCTAAATTAAACACAGCCCTACTTTTAACATGGAGGAGGAAGTGAAAAGCCGAAGAAGAGGTCGACAGGGAAATTAGCAGGCTAAAACATCGCAAGGTAGTTGGCAGGATTCAAGAGTGTTGAGCAGGCCCTAGGAGGAGCAATACCACCCGCCCTTTTGGTTGAAGGCCTCCAAGGAAGAGTGGAGAGTCATGGTGGTTACAGAAGTGGCAAGGACAAAGCACAAGCGCCTACTCATTAAAGTGGTGTCCCTGTGCAGGCAAGGAATGCTGGTTGTTTTGAAAAGGCGTCCTGCCTCCTTTGCAGTACCATCAATGCAAGCCTCCAGCATATTTAATCTGACTGCAAGACAGTGCTGTCTCAAGGACATTACCAGTGGTGACAAGATCTTATGCTGAAAAAGCTGGCAGAGATGGCAGAGTCATGCAGACAGGAGGCTGACAACAGATCATCTGGTCCAGTCAGTCTTCTATCTTGTTTGCAAAGGCTGAAGAGAACAGCAGTTTCCCTCACCAGAAAGGAACATCAAGATTACTCTTTCCTAGCAGAAAGTTGGCCATGAGGGAAATAGCTCCAATTTCCTAAAGTGTAGGAAGGCAGGCTGGAAAGCCAATGTTTGCCCGGCCAAAGTGGGATGTAGCGGCTTTGCTGAGTCCCCAACTGTTAGGCCTGATCCTTGACATGTGATCTACAGGAGTAGCATATTTGAAAGCCATTACAGATTTGGCTAAGGAGGCAGAGAAAGGCAGCTTCTGGCTGTGGCTCAGGAGGAAATACAAGAGTTTGGGGCTTAATAACATCAGCATCATCAATCAGCATGAGGTGGCATGGAGAAATTATGCCATCGCTCTGCCACTGTGAGATGTCCTGGGGTTAAAGGCGGGAAAACATCTATGACTGGTGGTCCCCCGTTGATGACCCTTTTGTGCCCACAAAGGTGTTCAAGGCAGCATACCTGGTGGAGGTGCCTCGGGCAGCAATACCCAGCAGGTACCATGTTTTTAAGTCAGCATGAAGATGCAACAGGAATTAAGTAAGAATTAATTTTAACAGCTTTTAATAGCATAGTTAAAGCACATCGGCATAAAGGCACAATTTTTCTCTACACTCGGTCTTCTTCTAACTTCCATGAGAGCTCAGTCTCATGTTAATATGCCACTTCATGGTTTAGAGAACAAAAAAAATTTTTTTTGCTGTATACCATGCTGTACAGACGCTGCTGTGTTTTTATTACCAGATGTCTAAACTTCAAATGTAACAGTAGCTCATTGTTACACACAGTGAAAAATTAATTTCAACAAAGATAAACAGATTACGTAAATTGAATACTGTTATTTTGTGTAAAAGTAAACCTTGATAAGCTTTCAAATGGATTTTTTTTTATTAGGAAAGCTGGACTCATTTTGTGAAAATACATTTTTAAGCAAGATATTTCCTCTGATAATGACCAATGATTCCAGCAGGTCCTTCTCTGGGATATTAAAACATCAAATCAAAGCAGAGAGTTTTTTTAACTTGAAAAAAGCTGGTGTTTGTTAGTCTTATTCTTATTATGTTGATGTTAAATTTGTTTCTCTTTAGGTTGTTTTACATTACTTTACAGTTTTTCAGATATAGTTTTAAAGCTGACACCGCTAACTATGCTCCCTTTTTTTTTGGCTTCGGTCAAAGCTAGAGGTTCGATCGGCTCAATTAAAGTCTGATTATAAAGCATACTCTTGAGTGCAGTGAGTTGGAGTGGGAGCCAGTGTGGCCGGTAGCCGACGCCCACGTCAAAAAACATGTTAACGGAGATTCTGGCATGTTTCTAGGCAACAAACAAATGCACACACAGGCATGGATGCTTTTCTCACAGTGTACTTCAGCATCCTCTGATCCCTGATAGTTCTCCTTTTTTCTGCTTCCAGTAACAAAACATGTATTGATCCTCATATTGAGACCTCCAGTCTCAAGGGATCAGTCAGCCCTATGTGCTTTTGGTGCTGAATCTAGTGCTTTCCAAACTGCCCTCTCTTTTGCTTATTTTTATTCCAGTTTCAAAAGAAAAAAAGAGCTTCATGGTTTCTTGGGACCCAAACAATCATGAATTATAAAATGAAATGCATGAAGTAGTTGCTAATCAAATATGTGAACATTTACAAAGTAATGACCTATTTGAAGAGTTTCAGTCAGGCTTCTGGGCTCATCATGGCACTGAAACAGCTCCGGTGAAGGTCACTAATGATATTCTCATGGCCTCAGATAATGGACTTGTGTCTGTACTTGACCTGTTAGATCTCAATGCTGCATTTGTTACAGTTGATCACAATATTCCCCAAGAAAGACTTGAACATGCTGTAGGGATTAAGGGATAGCATTAGGCTGGTTTAAATCTTATCTGTCTGACAGATTCCAGTTTGTTCATGTTAATAAAAAATCTTCAAACTCTAGGGTCACTTGTGGAGTACTACAAGGTTCAGTCCTGGGGTCAGTTCTCTTTACTATATATATATACTCCTGATTGGTAAAATGATCAAACAGCATAGGATTAATTTCCGCTGTTTTCTGATGCCGCTATAAACTATATTTATCCATAAATCCTGCACAATTCGATCAATTACTTTGACTACAGGCTTGTCTTGATGACATAAAAACCTGGATGACTTTAAAGGTCCTGCTTTTAATGTCTGACAAAACAGAAGTTATAATCTTTTAACCAAAGTTCTTAAGAAATACATTTCTTAATCAATCACCTAATCTAGATGGCACAATTGGCTTCTGGTAATAAAGTGAAACACTTTGGTGTTATGTTTGACAAGGACATGTCATTTAAATCCCATATTAAACAGGTTTCCATGGTTTCCTATTTTTCACCTATGAAATATTGCCAAAATTAGAAATATTCTGTCCGGGAGTGATGCTGAAAAACTACTTCAGGGCTAGATTATTGTAGGTCGTTATTATCAGGAAGTCCACAAAATGCAGTTAAAAGCCTTCAGCTGATCCAAAATGCTGCAGCAAGAGTTTTGATGAAAATTAACAAGAGGGATCATATTTCTCCAATTTTAGCTTCCCTTCATTGGCTTCCTGATAAATCAAGAAGATAATTTAAAATTATCCTTCTCATGTGTAAAGCTCTTAATTACCAAGCTCCATCATATATCAGAGATCTGATTAGGCAAGGCAAGGCAAGTTTATTTATACAGCACTTTTCAATAATAAAACAATTAAAAGCGCTGTACATAAAAAACACAACCACAAAAAAACATACAGAGGAAGAACGCATTACAAAGAGAGGAAAAACATTGCAGAGGCAAGCACATTGCATTGGAATAGTAGCAGTAGGTCAGATATAAAGACAAGTTGGACTACAAACTACAAATAGGTTTTTAACCTTGATTTAAAGGGTTTCAATATTTTTTAGTCCTCTGAGAGTTTGTTCCAGACAAGTGGAGCATAAAAACTAAATGCTTCCTCTCCGTGTTTGTTTCTGGTTCTGGGTATGCAGAGTAGGCTGGGCCAGAAGACCTTAATGTTCTGGGGGTTGATACACTGATAAAGAAGTCTTTGATGTTTTAGGTGCTAAGCCATTCAGTAGTTTTTACACTAACATTTTAAAATCTATTCTTTGAGATACAGGGAGCCAGTGTAAGAACTGGGGTGATGTGCTCTACTTTCCCAGTCTTACCGAGGACATGGCCAGCAACGTTCTGGATCAACTGCAGCTGTCTAATAGACTTTTTTTTCCAGACCTGTGAAAACGCTGTTGCAATAATCACTTCAGCTGAAAATAAATACATGGGTTAGTTTTTCCAGGTCCTGCAGACACATCAGTCTTTTAATACTGGAAATGTTCTTCAGGTGATAGAAGGCTGACCTTGTAACTGTCTTTAGATGCTTTTGGAGGTTCAGGTCTGAGTCCATCACTACTCCCAGATTTCGGGCCTGATCAGTGGTTACTAGCTGAAGAAACTGAAGATGTGCTCTAATTCTTGATCGCTCCTCTATTGGTCCAAAAATAAGTTTTGTTTTTTTTCAACTGGAGAAAACTTTGGTGCATCCATGCATTGGTTTCTTCTAAGCATTTAATCAGCGCTTGAATGGGTTCATAGTCACCTGGTGACATGGAGATGTAGAGCTGTCTGCATAGTTATGGTAGCTGATGTTGTTTTTTATGATCTGAGCTAGAGGGAGCATGTAGATACTGAATAGGAGGGGACCCAGGATGGACCCTTGGGGAACCCTGCATGTGATGTTCGTCATCTCTGATGTGAAGTTACCTATTGACACAAAAAGGTTCCTGTCCATTAATAATTATTTAAACCAGTTGAGTGCTGTACCAGAAATACCGACCCAGTTTTCCAGGCGCTCTAAGAAAATGGAGTGATCGACAGTATGAAAGGCTGCACAGAGGTCCAATAATGGCAGCACTGTGGTTCTTCCACTGCATGTATATGGATGTCATTAAACACCTTGACAAGGGTGGTTTCTGTACTGTGGTGAGCACTGATACCTGACTGGAAAATGTCAAAGCAGTTGATCATTGTTAAGAAGGTGTTTATTGTTGAAACAAAGCTTTTTCAATAATCTTACTGATAATTAAATCTACAGCTAACAAGTTGGTGCAAAATCCCACAGCACCCTTTCAGGGGTCAGGTGGAATTCATGCCTTGATTGGTTCAGGCTATTAGGCACCAACAATGGTAACAAGAAGAAAGAGACTGGTTACAATGACATGCCAGTAAACTATACATATTTTTCTGTTTTTCATCATTTCATATTTTTAAATAAGGCCCTGTGCCCACTGAGACAAGGTGTATCCACAAAAGTATTTTGTCTTTTGGCGGTGCTTCCACATGCACACGGGGTTTTGAAAAACCATAAAAAAACAGGTCCAAGAGTGGATACATTTTAAAACGTTGGTTTCATTTTTCTTTGTGTACATACAGTACACAACTATTCTTAAATGATGACGTTGTAGCTTTGCCTCTCTGTAGCCCACATGCGTGTCACTTTCACAAATAACAACAAAGGGATTCACCTTTACCATATGTTTTCCACCACCACATAATGATTGCAAATGTTACCTCACCTCCAAATTTCTTTTTTAATATGTTGACTGTCAGGCAGAAAGTTGAAATCTGGATCTGGGGTAAGCTCCAGATTTTATTCACCCTGATCCTACATGCTAATTTCATTCTGAAGTACAAATAATATACTCAGATCTCTCTTTGGCATTTCTGAAATCAAAATATGGATGTTTTCCATCCTAACTGATCCATGTTAATGCTAAAGTTCTAAAAAATAAATCAAGTTTTATTGGGGTGGTGATGTAATGTGACTAATAAAACAATTCTTTTTTAGTGCCTTGTTTTGATATACATATACATAATCAAGACACTGTTTTCCAGCATGGTATAAAATATAGCATGGATTTAGCTGGCACTATCTCTAAATAGAAAGACTTGAACAAAATTGCATATGCTATTCTAATTTATACCACAATCAAACATCGCTGATTGCAAATGTTGAACATTTTAGTTCATATTTTTTTAACTATAACCTACCAAGCTTTATCATATTCCCTGACATGGTTCATTATCAAACTGGGTGAGTGATCATGAGTGTGATTGTACTAGGCTGTCTACACACCAATCACATCCACTCTGTGCCCATAGACTCCTGCTGCAGATCAGTATCTGAGATGCACACATGGGCCTCTTTTGTCTGTGGACAATTGAAACACATCCCTTCGTGGCAGGCAAAAATGAGAAACGCCTGAAGCGGAGATTATTTCAGGAAAAAAAATAGATTGGAGGAATGTTTTTATGTGCAAGTATTGGGATTTGGGCATGTGGATAGTGTGATGGAGAGATAATATCCTGATGTGATGATTTGTAAGACTAAAAGCCATCACCTTGGATAATAGAAGTTAGAAGATAGAGAGGAATACATCTGTTTATAGCCTGAGGCTGCTGTGATAGCTTGTCTGCTTGCTTGTATGTGTTTTGGCTCCGGGGGATTGGGGTTGAATGAGCTGATGAATAGATATGTGCTCATCTCCGTTTGGAAAACACTCGTGGTTACTGTAGCTTTTATTTTTATGACAAATTATATCAGAAATTGACCAATGTGCTGTGAGCAAACATGTTTTGATTGTAAGATAAAGTTAATGCCTACTTCATAGGAACCAAATGAAGTATCATAGAAGAAAAAGAAGAACAGATTAATGGTCCATGGAAACATACTCTAACTAGAGATAAAAAGGTTCTGTCTGTTAAGGGTTTGCCTCTGCTCTAGTCTATGTAAAAAATGGTCATAATGTTTATTCCTGCAGTACTTACTCTTATACTACATCGGATTCTAAAAGTAGTCTGAAGATATACAATTGCTTGCAGAAATGACAGAATACAAAGTCTAACACAAGCTAGTCGATTTTATAAAAAAAAAAAATAATGTATATGGGAGTTTATTGTTGTTTGTCCTGTTTGTCTCTCTGTGTTGCCCTGCAACAGACTGGCGACCTGTCCAGGGTGTACCCCGCCTCTCGCCCGGTGAACGCTGGAGATAGGCACCAGCAACCCCCGCGACCCCATGAGGGATTAAGCAGTTTGGAAAATGGATGGATGGATGGGAGTTCATTGTTTTCATACTTTGTCATGATGGGCACTTAGCAGGACTCATTCTAAGCCATAGAATCACAACAACAATGTTTTACATGAAGGGTTATGTCACACATAGGTAGAGTGCACATTTTAATTTACTTGCTGTGTCAGGTAAACTTCTGTTTTAAGTTTTAAGGCTGTTGTTGCACATGGGACTAGTTTGATTTTACTTGTAATTAGAGCCAGATTGCAACAAGACTGCAATCAATAACTTGCTATTTGATGTTTTTCCAATGATCCTCTCAGCCTTTGAATAATTAGTTTTTGTGCATTCTTTTGGGTTGCATAATTTTTTTCTAGGCCTCCTTGTGCTAATTGGGAGGCCCTTAACCGTAAATGTGATTTAAGATTAGTTTTCCCAAATCCTGAGGTTTGTGTGTTCTAAGGGGTGAACCTATTTTATAGATATTTTATGTCCTCATTCTTCTGGGCAGATATTAGCTAGCAGTTTTTAATCCTAAATGTAATATTTTTTGAAAATGGGCAATGTAAAACAGCAAATCTTTTATTTATATGTTTATTCTCACTATGTTAAAATTGCTTATATCCCTTGAATTCTTACGACTTCTTAACATTTTAAAAACCACACATTTGAATGTATATTTCATGGATTCTTTTTAGATTGACCCAAAGGATAAATTGAAGGGATGAAGTGGAAGGCAAAAGTATTTTTTGGCAAATAAAATCTGAACCTCCCGAACTCTGCTGTTACGTCTGCAAATCTTTTGGAGTATTTCCCTGTCTGTCTGTCTGTCTGTCTGTCTGTCTGTCTGTCTGTCTGTCTGTCTGCCTGCCTGCCTGCCTGCCTGCCTGCCTGCCTGCCTGTCTGTCTGTCTGTCTGTCTGTCTGTCTGTCTGTGAGTGAGTTTGCATGGTGCCGACATTGTTGCCTTACAGCAAAAAGGCCTACCGACCCTGCACAGAGAGGCAGTTAAAGGTAATTGGATAGACAGATGAAACTCTAGTATGTTTTCAGTGATAACATGTTGTTTAAATGAGAGAAACAGACATGTAGTCCAGTTTGGCATGACATTAAAAATCATAAGGGTCGTCAGCTAGTGTTTGCCGGTTTCATAGTCAAAGGCCAGGAACAAGTGGGAGGTTGTGGTTGGGTAAAGGCCACAGCCGCTTCAAAAACACTGGTAACAAAACTGTCTTGTAACCAGCTAGAATATTTCAGCTCTCTGTCTACTGAATATTGTGTACATAAGACTTTTTTAGAAACCATTGCAGAATGTGAGTTAAGATGAAAAGATCACTGAGCAATAACTTAAAGAATTAACTGTGGCACAGAGTTTAAAATTAGAAGGTCACATCACTTCTGCAAAGTCCACATAGATGTTAATTTGACATTTAAAGGAGAACATGGAGCCGTGTATTTTTTTCATGTCCCCAAACCACTGGAAAGGATACTTGCTGAATATGTGATGTAATAAGCATTACCCCACCAGGGGAAGACTTGGATGTAAGCCAATGTTTTAACTCATAATTTTGTTTTGCATTTTCATAGTTGTTTTTATATGTGTAAATGTCTCTGTAGAATGATTTTAGCCAGCATTCAAGCTTGAAAAAAAAAAGCTTGCATGTAGAGATACTTTGCCTACAGCTTTACAGATACATCTAGATGTCTGATGAGTGTCAAAATTGAAGGGTATACTTTTATCTACTCTAGGACTCTGCCACCTTAAAAAATTTGTTTAGAGGCGCAAATGTTACATTACCTTTTGAAAAACCACAGATATTTGGTGAACATTTTAGGGAAAACCTGGTCTGATCTGTAAAGATGGAAGGCATCCAATCTTTTTGTTTGTTGTTGTCATTTTTGTGTCACTAGTGGCCTAAAATGGTAGAGAGAGGAGAAAAATATTCAAAGAGTGTGTTAGTGATTGTCAATTATTTGGGATAATCAGATCAATTTATTTTGTCTTACATAAACCTGGCTGCAGCAACACAATTATGTTAGTAGAAATGGGTCAACTGCTAATCATTTAAATGTTCATATTACTTGAACTACTGGAGGAGGAGTAGCAATCATCTTTCAATCAGATTTATTGAATATATAATCCTAGACCAATTAATTAAATTAAATACATTTAAACATTCAAACCCTTCAGTTTTTCTCACATTGGGAAAAACTAAAACCACCTCTTTTGTTTTATATCATCAACCACTCACAGTACACTCATTTTTTTAGATTAGTTATCACACTTCTTAACTGATTTAGTGTTAAAAATTGATAAGGTCATTATGGTGGATTATTTTAACATCAATCTTGACAGTAATTGTAGCATAAATGCAACCTTTAATGACTTCATAAATTATGTTAATTAAGAAGCAGAACAACACCCAGGCAGTTGCGTATACTCTGCTAATTAGGAACAACTGAAAAAAAGAGTCTGCTGCTTAGGTGGGGGAAAAGTACATAGACACAAACCTTGGATATTTAAAACCAGGTTTTAAATACAAGCCACTTTTTAAACCTTAATATGAAGGGTATTTTTGGAAGCGTAATTGTGTTTTCTTTACTGGTCCTTGATTTTTGCTATCCAACAGAACTAATTTAAACCATGTTTTGAATGTTGAACATTGTAGAATGTGATATTAAAGCGTATGTAAGACATGCATGTGCGTGATCTAGCAGCTCTAGATGGTGATTGGACAGTTTTTGCTTAACCACTAGATGTCATGGTTTGTCATGCAATGTACCTTTAATCTACAGACTATTTTCTATTATTAGGCAGTGTATTCTGGACACTATGGCACAAGTAATAATAATTTTTGTTGGATGATTTATCTAATTATGCAGCATTTCTGAATGTTCAAGAACCTGAATGTATTATAAAACAATATACTTGTACTTATACAATGGCCTCCTACAATACATTCGCCTTCTTCATGTAGTCAAAAACAAATTCATTCAAAGAGCACACTGAACAATTCTTTATCACCTCACCACTGAATTTTGCCTGCAGCATACTGGAGGCAAAGTTTGGCTTAGGTGGTGACAGACCCTTAATAGTTCCTGACAGGGAGTGTGATTTCTTCAAAGCCATTTAGATATGGCTGGGGTCTCTTCGGAGCTAAAGGCAGGATTCAGTAAGTAAAGCCTCTGCAGATCACAGCACCTGCCGGTCCCCGTCACCTTCTGGTTGACTGTAATCGTTTGTGATAGCCCCTGTACGCTTTCTGGCCTCTCAACAGCACATGTTACACTCAAGCCTTTAGATGGACATCAAAATGCATTACCTTCAAAGCAGTGGATGGGGTGCTAAATTCAGGAAACCAGGGTGGAAATAAAGACAAACTCTTGCACCAGGTTTTTTGAACTGTTCTGAAAAACATTACAGACGGTGAGACATGAACATCAAGACAATAATGTCTAATCATTGTTATGCAGGTCTCTCTAAGCTCACCAGGATAAATTCCCCATAATCAAAGTGTAGATCTTTTATTTCATTGGCCAGAAAACGCCAAGGTTTACAACTTTATGTCAAAGTCAGTCAAGTTTTCATAGTTTTTTTTTTTATTTTAGTCAATATCCAGCAACTGCTCTCATTTCTCCTTCAAATTAAGAGGACATAAACAAGGTAAATCGTCAAAGATCTTCTCTGTTATGGCCCCACTCCATGGTAAATATGGCTCTAATGACTCCGCAGCAAGGGGCTCGGTTGCTTAATGAGCAGGCTCTCCTCTTCTATCTCGATGAAATGAGAATCTAATTTGATTTTCCTGCTTGACCTCTATTTATTTCCGAAAACAAAGCCCAAAGGACTTATTGAAGGTTGGGGCAGCAGATATGAATTGTATACATGTGTGAGGACAGGAGGGATGATATGACCTGCGACATTCACAAACAGTTCAATAAAGCTTTTAAAGGCACACGCACACACATTATGATGCATTCTATTTGGCAGTCTGGCTTGTTTCCTTCTCTTGTTCTTTGAAGGGTGTTTTTTTCCTTTTCTTTTCTGTACGTTGTCATGTTCACAGGCGGTGTGAGGTGGAACCAGCAGTGTGCTCATCATGCAGAAAAGAAACACCTGTTGCCTATCCGAACCCATTAAGCTCCAGCTTCAAAGACTGGGGCCTCCAGCTACACTTCGCCGTTTGTCAATACTTTATCAACGGTACACTTGCTGCTTGATTTAAGTAAAATCAAGTGTAGTTTTGTGTCAACATGAACTTTTTTTTTGTTGTTATTCTTCATAAGAAGATTGCTCCAACTCAAATCTGCAAACAGATTCAAGATTCCCATACTCTAGTCTTTGTCTCCCACAGAACACCAAGACCCCCATAATTGTTCTACTATAAATTACTGCTGTGATTAAAGATTTCTAAACCGTCAGTCTTCTGCTTGCCGTATTCTCTGAACTTGCTCCTGGGTACAGTCTATCACCCTATATGAAAGATTTTTGGAAAGGGTTCTTAATTGAAAACTCCTTGAATGTTTAGTGTAGCTTTCTGAACGTGCTTTCTGAATTTTGCTTTCTGAATTGTGAAAACTACGGATGAGAACCTAAAACTTCTGTGTGCCATTTCAATTTAGAAAATAATTCCTTGCATAGATACTACTAAACATGCAGAGCATGCATCTTGGAGGTGGATTTAGGCTATTGTCACAGAAATGAAGGGGGCAAATGGTGTAGAACCCACAGCGCCATTCTTTGCACTCAGTGTGCCGATACACTGCAGTTTTATTAGTTCACATCTAGTTGATAGCAGGTGCTCTCTCCACGTCTAAAACAAATGGACTATAAAACAGTTCCAGAGTGTATTTTTTTATTTATTTGCGCTTCAAAATCAGTGAATGCCATGTAAATGTTTTGCACAGCATATATGCACTTGGGAAACCAGCAGGACTTACATTGCAATGTAAACAGTATCCTTCTTTGCTGAAGACAACAAAAGCAGGGATGGCTAAAGGCTTCTTATCCACAGGGATGACCAACAAGTCATGTAATATGTGAAAGGGTGAATGACACTACTTCCAAGTGTACGCTCTCGTCTCTCTGGACATTTTCATAAAATTTCCGTGAGGACAGCTGTGCTTATACGTCACGCAAAGGATTGTGAGATCCCTTAAAGCTCCTGAGCGCTGGTACGGGTCATCGTGAGGTTCCTATGCTAAAGGAGCTATGAGAGGAAGCATACGCTTCATACCTTCTTCCTTACTGACTGCACTATACGGTCAGCAATTATCATGCTGACTGCTGTCAACTTTAATAATAAAATTGGCATATGTGATGTGATGAAATGCAATATGCGTATCTATACATATGTTAATCTCGAAAATTAAACTCTGATTATTTGTTCATGTTGTACACATTTATTTTGCATATAATGTATATACACCATTTCAATCTGGAGAGACTCAGACGGAGAAAGAGAAACGATTAACAAATTTATTTGACAAAATGAATAACAGTTCTTTGGCGCTCGGGCCCCGGCTGAAGATTTGAGCAGTGAATTCCGATGAATTCAGATGAGCCCATCAACGCTGAATAGGGATGCTCCCCCGGGGCCCGACACTGGTGGTGGAGGTTGGAAAAGATGACGTCTTGGGATGCTGGTGGAGAAGGGGAGGAGGTGGGTCGAGCACGGCTGGAAAGCGTCAGACGGCGTGGGTGTGGAGCCTTTTAAACGGAAGCTTGATTGAAGATTGGAGAAAGCGGGTCGAGGTCCGGAAATGAAGATGACGCTGTAACAGGTAGGCGGAAGTCTTCCAGCTTGAATTTGCGCCTAGGCTTCATTTCCTGTTTTAAACAAAACATATACATAACATTTAATCAAAATAAATATAAAAAAAATTATTGTCAGTATCTCAATTCTGTTTAAGAATACAATAAGTGATTGGACCGGTTGGTGTTAGAACTAGAAAGTCTGTATCAGTTTTTCCACCTTCATATGTTTCTGTTTGTGAGAGCTTCAGGCGTTTTCTACATTTGTCTAACTTCTGTGTTTTGTCGTTCTTGTTTGGAAGGCTGCAGGCACGGATTTGACTCACATCATCCATGTGCGTTTCCGTCGCATAATGACATATAAGAGTTGAAGGCTGTCCAAAATCTACACAGCAGTCCGAAGCTCCTTCCTACCCACGATAATGTTCTTACTGTTGACCCCATGAAAAGTCAAGCAAGAGTAGCTAGGAACAGGAGCTAGGAGCAATAATTCGATGTTTTCAGACGCAGCTGTACTCTTCCACAAGTCCGGCTTATGCGTTCTTGCCATGAGCAATGAGCAGGGGTCTCGTTGCAGTATGGGACACATAGTGTGATTGGTATAAGTGCTATGCTTGCAGACCACTAATGATAATAACTTGAAATTATCTTTAGGGCTGGATATAATTTTATCAAGAGCTGAATGAGGCCTGCAGCCCTTGAGTTTGACATGTCTTCTTTAAAATCAAAAATTCCAGACGATACTATGGCTTGATGGCTCTGCTTTTTGAACTATAGCACTGACTTGTGTTTTATCACTGCAATTAGTCTTTTCAGCGCCTGATAAAAACACATCATTGCGCTAACCCTCAAAATTGTGAGTCTCATTGACCTTTTTGAGAATTCAAAGTGGATCGCCCTTCGTTTTCTAACATTATCTAGCTCAGATGAATGAGCTAGATAATGAGCTAAATCCTGTCATGACACCTGCTGGTGTAGAGCTTGTATATGCATCAACCCAGTGCAGAAGGCATGACCACCCTTAAATCATCAGTGCCCATAAGAAGGTGTTTCGCTTCCATTATGGTCCTTCTGACCTCTCTGGGGACTAAAAAAAACTCTGGGGGTGTCATAATCAAATTGTCAGATAGAAATGAATGTAGCCATTCCTGCTAAACATGATGACAATGTAAAATAACAGTATAAGTTAATCAACAATTAACACTTAGAGTTAACATTTGCTGCACAGTGGCACAAGTCATGTTTTTTTTCAATGCAGTCATTGAAGCACTTATGTCTAATGGACAGATTTCAGTGCTTAAGTGCTTTGGATGGGGTTAAGGGAGAAGAGCAGAGGAAAAAAAAGGCTGTAAAGAAGGTAGAGATCCTAAAAAGAGAGAGAGTCAGTGACCAAACAAGGGAGAATATTTTAAAACTTGGCCTGTTAATTAGGAACAGAAGGTTAAAATAAAGCCATTCACAAAATATGTAAAAAAAATAATGACTTTCTTTGAAATGCTATTGTTTTAACCAAAGTTACCAGGCTTTGGTTCAAACATGTACGTTTTTAAGGGTGCTGGTAATTTTATTGTGTGGACCATATGGTAAAGGTTGGAGCCAACATAAAAAAATGTTCAATCGTTGTTGGCTCCGTCCTTTGAAACTAATGATATGATTGAGTAGTTGCCATCGGGTTTTCTAGGTTCCCTTGGAAAATACCTGAAAGAATAAAGGCATCCTAACTAGCAGAGGATGTGGTTTCTTTTTTCAAATTCTGGCAAAAACACTCTCAAGCCTTTGCAACTCTTATACTAAAACCAAAACTAAAGAGTAGAGGTACATATTTGGATAATATCGATGGTTCCTTTCTGTAAAAGAAAGATAAAGAAAATCACAATGAGCACCAAAATAACTTGGAATTGACCAAATCAATAATAGTAAAAAAAAAAAAAAAAAAAAAATGTTTTAATTGGAATTCCGCAGAATAATTTTCATGAAAGAATTGATTAAACTGGCATTAACAAAATTGGGAGCATCCCAAGAAATTACTAAAAACTATTTGAACATTTCAACTAAACTCTCTCTTGTATTGGTCTTGCAGCTATCTTCAGTCTAGTAATCAGTCTGCATATTTAAAGTGTTATACATAGTTCATGCGCTCTGTGTTCACCACGCTGAACATGGACTACAAAAAAATGAATAAGAGAGATTTGTCTCATGAGCTCAGATGAAAAATGGCAATCATCCAAAAAGCAAAGGCTTTAAGACCATCTCCACACAGCTCAAAGTTTCTGTAACAACAATTGCACATGCTATGAAGAAGTTAAAGGCCCAAAGCAATGTAGGAAACTCTGTGGTTGTGGCTGTAAGAGGAACATTGATGACACATTGAAAACAATTATCATCTGGTGTTAATGGCAATCAAAGAGCTCAGAGCAACTTACAAACAGATTAGAGGTGCACTCCAAGGAACTCAAGGTGACGGTACTTCAATGCCACAACGCACCATCTGTCACTGTTTGGGAGTAGTGGAGGTGGGTGGGTGGGAGTGGGGGTACTTTATGCAGGGTAAAATGATGTTTTTAGCCACCCTGGAGTGAAATGTACAACCCAGGGTCAGAGAGCTCTACATTATTTGCAGGTCATGGGCTCAACAGAATAAAGACCCAGAACACACACATATTAAACAGCCAAAAATGGATCAGAACATAAAATTGGACTATCCTGTAGCGGCCTTTGATGAGCCCCGATCTTAATCCATTTAAACATCTGAGGCAAAGATGAAACATCCCGTTTGGAGATGACATCCTTTAAACCTGAGACAGCTGGAGTAGTTTTCTCACTTTGAGTGAGCAAAAAGTCTCATCAAAGTATACAGATACCACTTAACTGCAGCGATTGCCTCGACAATATTTGTGGTTGAGGGGGAGGGACATCTTTTTTATCCATGCCAGTTTAATTAATTTTCATTTTAAAATGGTTCTGCCATGATTCTGTGTTCTGTTATCATTTGTTTAAAGTTAAATATTCAGTTTTGTTCCTTTCTCAGTTCCCTGCCTTAGTGTCCCCCCCCCCAGTTGTTTGGTATTCTGTTGATTTTTACTCACCTGTTTCTCATGCAGTAGATTATTTCCCATTATTATTTATGATACCGGTTTCTGTTTCTTCCCTGCTGGATTCTCTGTTGTTCCTCGTTACACTTCTGGTGTTCCTCATCACATTTCCCATGTTCTGTTCCTGGCTCCTGTGTTCCATGTTGTTGTAAGTCTCTGTTTCCATCGTTAAATTACATTCCATGACCGTGCCTCTGCCTCGCCTCTGTTGCACCTTGAGTCTGCATCAACACCAGAGCATGGCATAATCTGTGTAACCACAATTATAAATCACTGAATGATTTTCTTATTCAGTTTTCAGCAACTGTTTCTATCACCATTAATTGTGAGAGTATCAAGTATGTCAGAGACCCCTGTGTTTTGTCCAGATCTGTAGGTAAATGTGCTGTTTGGTGCTGAAGCTCCTTGAGCTGAATATTGACAGTTACAGTGACAATTCTATCATGCTCTAGAAGTTTTACTTTTCTAACATTATGTTGACATGGTACGAATAATGAGTTGCAACATTAGCTATGTCCTCTGGACGCTGTATTTACAGAGATGAAACTTCAAATGTATAGATCTAATATGCCTGTAATCCACCCCACAGCTTTAATAAATGTTGCTTCTCCACAAAATTGCTAGCGTTGATAAAATCATCTTGCTAACATAGAAGATCAAGAAAGTCATCAGCATGGATGTCAACATTAAGTTTTGTTTAATGCATTCACTAATTGTAACATCTGTTCACTTGAATGCAAAATGTCAATTTGCCTGCTGCACAAGAGTAAAGGTCAGAATTGCAGGTCTTGTGGACTTCATCTGGAGGGCATTGGGTAGATTCCTGCTCAAAGTGTCAAGCAGTGGGTTTTTGACATTTCATTGGACTAAATCTTTTAAAATGTCCCCCTTTATGTGCTCTCAGCAGAAGAGATTCTGCATTATAAAGACATGTCCCTGATTTTATTAGAACAATGTTACTGAATGACAATGACACAGCTGTGTAATTTCTAATCTAACAAATATATATTCAGTTTTTTTACTCCAGTAAATTTTAGTGATTATTTATATAGTTTCTCCACCAATTTTTATCTTTTGATGTTGACAAGTTACTGGTTAATGTTTTTCTCTGATGGCTATTTGTCAATTAGCATAAAAAGCAAAGGACATCATGCTAAATTTCATTATTCATACCCTCTTTATCTTTATCTATTAGTAACATGGTTGAACCACAGGGTACATCTGACAAACAAGAACTGTGCACATTCAGATATAACCAATAAGATTGGTTTATAATCACAAAAAACTCTAACGGATAAACAGGCTTTAGAGTAAAATCTGAGAAAATTAGCAGTAAAACCATAGTATATAAAATGGAGACATTTATTAAGAATTAATGTGTCACATGGCAATTTCAGCTAAAAACAGTAAGGTGGAGATCACATTTCAATGTGAATTTACAAAATTCCTTACTGGGATAAATCACTACAATTTATTGGGTTGGTAGAGTAGTAATTTTGCAATTGGAAGGTTGTTGGTTTGATGTACCCCTGGCAAGGCTCTTAACCCCAAGTTTTCTACCAATCTGGCAATAGTGTAAGATCTTATGGGTGACTAGAAAAACGCCACTATAACTATAAATGACTATGGTGAAGATTTTAACCATAAAATAGAAAAATGTTCGGGAGTAGCACAAGAAGGTCTGGACATGGAGCACAGACAGAATAACTGGTAGTTTAGCACAATGATACAGCAAAAAACAATGACAACCATTAAGCTTATACACTGAGGGAACAGTGGAGAATGACATATAATGCATATGAGTTAATCAGGAGATTATGTAGATAAACTGAGGCAGAAGAAACAGGAAGAAGAGAACATAAGAATAAACTAATAAACTAAACAGAAATGAATAAGCCAATAGGGCAAGACCTTTCTGACACAGAAGAAAACACATAAAGAAAAAGAACTGATCAAAACACTGACACAAAAGAGGACCAATACCCAAACATCAGTGGATCATAACAAAGTGATGTATTTTAAGCTTTTATTTTGTTAATGTTTATAATTATACCTTTTGAACCCAAAATAAAATTTTAATTGCATTTATGTGAAAATGTTTCATAGTAAAATAAAAAAGGTTGATTTTTGAATACAAATATGTAATGTTACTTAAATGTTTTTGAAGGCACAAACATGGGAAAGACTGCTGCTTTGACTGTAGGCCTTACAAGATAGACGCTAAAACAACAACCATTTTACTGCCCACACTACCAGAAATACCGATACAGGTTTCAATGATCAGGGTAATAGTTGACCAAAAATCTGACTCATGAAAACCCCGTAGAAGATATATGTAGTGTTGTCAAGAGTAAGATGAGAAACACTAAACTGGTCAATGCAGACCAGCCAAAGACCACTGTCAGGAGTAGGGCCAGATTAACACTTTGCTGTACCCTGGGCAATAATATTCAAGGACCCCATCATCACGACCCCAAGATAACCATAATCTGGCAAATACAGAATATATTACAGTAATAAACAGTAATTCACTCTGAAAAACTCACACGGAAAGAAAAAGACAATTAGACGAATTTTGATACAATTATTTTAAGACTTTGGTGCTCAGACCTCGGCGGGAAACATTAGCACAGAATTTTACCTTAATATGCATAAGCAGGTGTATGAGAAGAGGGATGTTTCCCCCCAAGCCTGAAACTGGTCGTGGAGTGGAGATAGACAAAGTTGGTTCAGTCCATAGATGCCCTTTGGCGAGACGATCTGCTTGAGCTGTATTGGTGAGATCCAGTAAACTGCGAGAACTGATATTTGTGCTTCACTCAGGGAAAGGATAGATGTCCAGCTTGGATAAACACAGGTTGCATGAACTTGTTCCTTAATGAGCAAGCATGAAGCGACAGTGGAGAGGAAAAACTCCCCTTTGGTCCCCTTCTGCCGGACCGACTGAGATGTGACAGAGAATGCATTAATAGTCCGGGAGGAATTACACTCTGATAGGGACGAGGTTGTCACGAACCAAAGACAGATGGACCCAGTATTCAACCAGACAAGCAGATGTACGTTTTAAGAAGGTTTATTTTTCAAAAACAGATGGGAGCAGAAACCAAGACAGGCAGGTAAAAATGAAGGGCAGGACAAAAACAAAGCTTGTGGTAAAAAACAGTCCAAGGCAAAAAAGCAGGCAATCAGATAAGGGAGGAAAAACACAGTACAGGGAATGCTGGCAAAACTCACCCATGGACATGGCAAAAACAAACAATGATGTGGCAGATTGCAGGGGGCAGAGGCAGGTATAAGTAAGGGAGTGATCAGGTGAATGGAGTGAAACTATTTACTGGCATGGGTGGAGCTAATCAGGAACAGGGAAGTGCTTGGGAGTAAACTGAAGCTGATACGATGGTAACTGGAGAAGGGGAGTGACAGGGTGGAAGAATGCTGGCAGGTGAACTGAATTAAGACTGGTGACAGAAATGGTCGGAGCAGGCCAGATAAACTAATAATATAAAACAAAATCAAACCACAAAAAAAACCAACCTATTCAAAAACTAAGACAGAACCTAAAACAGAAACTGAACTTAAGGCAGGAGAGTGAAGTAATTAATCAAATAACAAACATAAATCATAACCAAACTCAAATCATGACAGAGGTTAAAGGAGTACCATGGAAAAGCCAGATGGAGCTTGGCTACTGTTAGTCTATAAATCACTGAATGGCTTACCTAAATGCGTCACAGACTTGTTGTCAGTGTATCAACCCTCCAGACCACTCTGGTCTTCTGGCTCAAATCTAATCTACATACCCAGAACCAGAACCAAACACGGTGATGCAGCATTTAGCTTTTATGCTCCTCTTATTTGGAACAAACTGAGGAGAAAGTAAAAGTGATGAAACCTGGGCTCCTTTAAATCAGATTTCATGAAGGTTAAGCCATATTTGCTTAACGTTGCCTTTAAATGGTAATGTTTAATTTAAGCTGTTGCCGTTCACTGAAACATCATTAGATTAAGTTTGTAGTCCTATGTATCCTGACCTGCCGCTATTATTCTACTGTAATGCACTTTCCTCTGTATATTTTCTTTTCTTATGTTCTCTTCACGTCCACCACTTTAAATTGTCTTGTTACTGAAATGTTCTATAAAAATAAAATTCCCCTGCCTTTAAAGTGTGAATCCACGAATAGTATAATTTTCAAGCAATGAAGCTTTTCTTTTTTAGGTTTACAACTGAGACATTTGTCAACATCTCACTTATGTAACTTGCACCATTCGCTCGCAGGCATTGGGTCATGAGTGCTCGAAACGTATGTTTATATGTTCCTTGTCAGAAATAAGTAGTGTTAGAGGCTCAATTGGTCACTGAAACCAGCATATTTGATTTTTTTTCCCTTTCTGTATCTTTTCCCTTTAGGAGATTAAGCGCATACGCACAGACTTGCTCGGAGCGCTCAGTTCCAGTCAGTCAAACGCGTAGCTGTGCGCTCAGTGGTTGTCTTTGCGCGCTTGTTGGTTGGTCCAAGCCACCCGGAAGGTTTGTAGTATCCGTGGCCCCAGAGACAGCTACGCGACGTTCATTGCAAACTCTGCCACTTTCCCGGACCCCCGCTCTTCTGCTCAACGCGCCGCTCTTACAAGGGAAAGCTCACGGCGCGTCCTAGTAGCCAGCCCTCATCCTCGTCTCTCTCATTCATACCAGGATGGATCTGCCCCGCTGAGAGCGCACACGTCCACTTCAGCAGCTGGCAAGTTGGAGTGAAAAACAGGGCAGAGGCACCGCGTCTCTAACATCCATTTTTTTTATCTCCTCTTTAACTTAAGAGTGGTGACATTTGCGAAATGTTACCAACCCGACTGTATCCACGGAGTGTACTCCTGCTCTGTTGTATCTCCTCCGCCGCTTGCAATACGTTTGCGTTCACCGAGGAGCCCTTCGACAGAGCCGTGAAGGCGGACAGCTACTGCAGTCGGGTTTTACGGGCTCAGAGCAATCGGAAGGAGGTCAACAACGAGTTTCAGCTGGAGGTTGAGGGAGATCCTGAGCGCTACCAGCCGGGGAGCACATACAGAGGTGGGCGATCTGTGAATACCAAGCCCATCTGCTAAAACTTGAAAGAAGTTCCCGAGCAATTTAGTCGCAACGCATTTACTGGATGCCGTTTCACAACAGCAGACAGTGTACGAACAGTTAGGGTTGAATCAACTTTGGCTGATTTGATTTTACATTTAAAGAGTCTGTACGTTATTTTCGATCTAATCTTGAAATTCACTCTCTGAACTCATGGGATTATGGCACTGACTTTGGTTGGTATAACCATTTTTTAAATATATATATATACATTTATTCAACCCGGGATTTGACCTGATCTGCTTGTTTTTGTCTGCAGCCAAAGTTAAGGGTCCCCGGCTCAAATGTGCCATCTGCTCTGACGCTTAAGGCTTATGCCCTTCTGATGCAGGGGCAAAACAACAAAAACATGTTTCAGCTGGATCATTTCAGTTGCTTTTAAATTTAGTTCATGTCTAAACTGTAAAAAGATTATCCCAGCGTGACACGGAAAATTAATTTGAAGTCCTAATTCATAATGTTATTGATATCTTCTTTTAAATGATCTACAGCTTAATGTTTAAGAATATTGTTTTGCCCCTGATTTAAATCATTTGTTTAAGGTCTTGGCTTTGCTGGCAGTTTACTTGCAGCAATCTCCAGATGATGGAAATGTTTTTTTATGTTCTAGATTGTTAACTGAGCCCACAGTTTCTGTGTTTTGATTCAATATTATAGTTTACCCCAGTTCTCTGTAAATTAATGCTTGCTTTCACTCTTGTTTTTTTCCCCCTCATAAAGTGAGTCTGACTGCAACCAGCCCCTCTTACTTTAGAGGGTTCACCCTCATTGCCCTGAAGGAGGGTGCAGAAGGAGACAAGGACGAGGACTATGCTGGAAATTTCCAGGTAATGAATCAGCTGCAGATATAGCAAACGGGCTTGAATTGGGGCAACCGGACCTTCGAAAGTCCGGTTGCCTCCTATTTAACCATGTTTGCTGTTGCCATGACCCGGCTAACTGACAATTTACACAGGCATGCTGCAGATGTTGAGATAGAGTAGTGATAAAAAAAATCTGGTAAAAAAAAAAAAAAGAGATTGTGCTTTTAAACGGTGGTGTAGGCATTATGTGCGACATCTTTTAGATGTGAAACATTTGTAACTGTCAGTGGGAGAAAATACTATCCACATGTTGGAATGGAAAACTGTCATCTGCGTGTTTGACTTCAGCTGCCCTGCTTTTACATTTATGATATGGATGGTTCCACCTCACATGTTCTAACAGGCTCGATTTAGAATATGAGAAGAGCCAACCGTCAGCTCATTATCACGCTGCCTTTGTTTGCCAGGGCCGTTGTTGACCTAAACACATGTAAAGTCAAATAAATCATTTATTCATGAGTGATGATATACGTGGTGTAGTGTACAATTAGAGCGCTTCACAGGCTAATTAGAGTTTTATGAAAACAGGTTCAAGCTGAGTATTTAAGGGACGAGGGAGGGATCAGAGAGAGGCCACAAGTTCAAAAAGAAGAAAATAGAAGGAGACGAGAACTGGTGCTCCCACGGTGTGCTAATGTGATGATGGACAAATGCGTGGGGCTTTTGTAATTGTAATGCAGTGCGAGATGTGGTGTGTGGTTGAGAAAATATCTTCTGGTTGTCGCTTTATAAGTATGTGGGAGAGTAGAGATTTCATATGTAGTCACATTTATTTCCGATTTAAGCTTATTTGACTACAGTGATCATCCTTAACATTAAAATGACATGTATTCCTCTTCAGTTTATTGTGGTTGTGTTTTTGGATTATGCCAATGACAGTTTATTGTACTAAAGTAAATAGAATTGTTTCAGCAAACTTAAAACATTTACCCGTTGTTGCGAGACTTAATGCTGTGATTACGTTTTTGGAGCGGTTATCCGTATTGTACGGAGTTGTCAAATCGAGCCTCAGAACCTTATGATGCCAAAATGACTATTAGATAGATTTAGGAATTCATGTTGTCCTTGGTGTCTTCATCTGTGTGTAAATGTGCACAATTTGTAAGAAAATTCTGAATCAAAATGGTATTAAATTAGAATTCATGCATGAACACGTATGAGTGGGTGAATAAGGTGGTGATTGTTCATTCCTTTGTAGAACAGGTCAAGTCTAAAAGTTGCTTCTTGTACGTGGAGGAAACAAGGTCAGGTTGTTTTTAAGGATTTTAGAAGAACTAAGTCACATGATTATTATTTAAGGCTCCATCATTATAAACGTGAATGAACTACTGAATAAAAAAGCAAAAAGGCTAAATGACAATCTAGAATATCTGTACATATAACTTCAATGTCTTTTTTGTTAATCAGTGAGATGATGATATTGGTTTTTATTTATCACTTCAGTGAGCTTTAGTGTCTCAGTCATTTAAATCTTGAGACAAGGTTTGGCCATACTGTTAAATGCAATCTGCTAATTATATTATTGAATTGCACAGTTTGAATATTACACTTAAAATATATACACAATGATCCTAACAGACAATGCATTCATACTTTGGAATCGTTATTGGCACTGCAATGTCAAGTGAGATGTACATATTTTGCAGCTAGTTTTTGCAGTGGAGAGGTTGTTTACCTGATTTATCAACATGTAGAAAAGCCTCAATGTTGAGGGTCAGCAGCATTTGTAATTTTTGTTTTTAGTTGCTATCCTTTTTAAAAGGGCCTGCAGTACAATTCATCTAGATATTTGCAGAGTAGTCTCCGGGTGTGTTGTGCTGTGGCATCTTTGAACTTTGATTTGAGGGAGAGACGGATTTGAGGATTTTATTTTTGTCCCATGCGCATGTCATCTCTCGTTATTCAATGCTAACATTAAAAACTCTGTTTTTTTTATATTTAGTTTGTCATTGCAATGGATTTCATGCTCCTGCTCAGCCCTCAGGGGTAAAAAGGAAATTATTTCTTAGATTGACTCACATTTGGTCACATTGTTACACATATGCTTGAGTGTTGAAGGAGAGAAGAAATAGGCAGATGTGTGACCATAACTTTTTAAATGCTAGCATAAAATAAGAAACAAATAGTGGGCATGCTAGACTCTTGCCAAGGTTGTAGAAGCTATGAGTTATTTAAAAGCAGCAAATATCATCACCTGGTCAGTTAGTTTTGTCCTTTATTCCATAAAAAGAGCACACAAATTAGTTATTATAAAGTAAGTTGAGTTGACTGGGGTTTAGTTGTGGAAAGAAAGGAAAGAGATGCTTCAACAGAAGATGCCAAGGTTTATTTAACATACAGCTCATTTGAAATCTGCTGGTGTGCCTGATCCCAGCCATCTCTGAACAGCTCCTGACTTGATGAAAAGCACTTTTATTGAGCTCTCTGGGGAGGTCAGCTGCCACTGTGTTTGTCTGTATGGTCTTTGGCAGGACTGTAAAGCAGCAGGGAATGTTGGCGATGTCTGATGAAACATTACTTCTCAGCAGGCTGACATAATAGGACAAGAAAAGGAAAATTGCTCTGTGGCTGTAGCAAAGGGTGACATTATTGACTTGGTGTAGCTTTAGCAGATTTGGCTTTTCGTATCAAATTTTTTATTTATTTATTTTTTTTTTTTGCATCCCCATGTTTTCTTTTTCACATTGGTTTTGAATGGTTCTGTTAAGGCTTGACCTGCAGCTAGAGCAAAACTAAGCTGAGGACTTTAAAACAGAAAAAAAGGGGTGATGGGTCGTTTTGCAGCAAATTGGTTGGTTCTTTGTGCAGCTGGTGTTCAATGCATTTCCATAAGACTCCACTGGGTTTTAACATATGTTTTGGCTCTGCCAGGCTGGTTCAGGATGCCTCTTTGAAACCATGGGAACATGCACCGAAGTGGGGGAGTAATCTGTTAGACCCATAGAGGCTAAATACACACACCATGCATGCGCACGCACGCGCGCGCAGACGCACACACACACAGTTCAATGGGTGGACATTGCTTTTGACTCTTTCTAACACACACAGACGCCCACCAACATTTCTAAAAGGAAGTCATTCATAACATGGCATGACAAAGAAAATTCACTGCTGACAGCTTTATGGAGTGTGAAAGTTCTTTGTTTTTGCTGCAACAGTGTGTCTTCCAATCAAACGCATCCTTGGCCTCTGGGCAGCAAATTTTACATCACTGCCACAACTTATCTAGTTTTGTGTTGTTGAGTTAAAATCAGCGAGATACTCAGTATGTCAAGTGTGTGCCAAAGTAGAGAGGCCATCATGCATTATGAGCCTTGCCAAGTGTACAGCTGTTTTTGTATTGGCTGTGCCGTGTTTTCTCTAAAAGGTCATTGCCTTTTCAGGTTTTCGGGCTTTTGTTTCCAAAACCCTCCAGATACAGTATTGATATTTTACTCAGAAGGTATAACTTAAGGTATATTGGTTGGCAGGTCTTGAAACCCCTCAGAGTCCTCTTAAAAGTCAGAAAAAAAATTAAAAGTGGGTGGCAATTTCACAGTGGGGTAAAGATAGGGATGGAAGATATGTAGACCCTAAATCATGAAGGATTAGAAAATCAGTACGTCCAGGAAGTTGCAATGTTGCGATCACAACTTTTAAAGGTGCAGTGGGCAATCTTTTTCGGCTTTGAGTTCTGGAGGTATCACCTTATCTATTGATTGTCCCACATTCCAATCATTCTGACGCGCTCACGTAACGCCACTGTGTGTGCACTTTCCTTGTTAGTTTCTGCTTGCTGGCTTAGCATGCGCACTTCTGGTGTTGCTGGTTCCAGTTAGCTTTGGCGTTAGCTGTTCATTGCTCTTACCTTGTACTTTGAAAATGGCCGAGAGTCACAAGAAGCAAACCACGTTCATGTTTATGAGAAGCAGAGAAAGGCCTCAGAAGAAAGAAATAAGACCAGAGTGGATTTGGGAGATTTTTTTTTAGCAATCCCCCTGAGGAGCAGAAGAGCAGGTAGGATGGTCTTGCACATACATAGTTATTCAAAAAGGGACTTGGCCGTTTCTTACCTACATTTCTGGAACAATCGTCCACTTTACCTTTAACGCAGATTCACACATCATTCGCAATGTTTGCTGTTCTTACCAGTAATCACAACTTTTCTTCAAATCTGACAAACATCCTCTTACATTTCTACTTTCAACGTGCTTCCGGGGCACCTGGGGAAATTTAATTGATTAATATGTTGGGTTTTAACTTGACTGGCGTGATGTATGAAAAAGGGCAACCTTTCTTTTATTTAACGTTATCCCCGAGCTGCTGCCTAGTGGGTAGCTCGCAGCAAAAAGTGGCAAAACGTGTGGCAGGGCGTGTGGATTGGAGTTGCATGCAGATATATGAAACACAACGGGTTTTTTTCCCGTGTTTACAAAGCACAAGTTTAGTTTTAAGAATGAACCGCAAATTAATTTCCTTAACATCCCAGTTGCAACAAATGGGTGATTGCCTGTCTGTTTGTCGTTACTATGCATACTGTTAGCCGGAGTGGCCAAAAGAAATCTCCCCACTGTAACATGCTGTGACCAAAAAAAATCCTTAATATTATCCTTTCTCCCCCAGCTTGACCACACCCCTCACTCACCTTCTCCCTCCCTAAATTAATGTAACTTTTTTTTATATACATCATTTATCTGGCACAATAACTTTTTTAGCGTGCTATCTCAAGAAGATACAGCAATTCCAACTTGTAAGACAACATTATGTCAAAAATTAAGCTTAGAAAATGTGCAACTTTGACAACAGGTTTTTGAAAAAGGTGCCACAAAACCAGTCATTTTAGGCTGCAACAATCACAAAAACAAAAAACATTGCAACATCCTTGAGGGACTGGAAAATATCAACGCGATGCCAAAGTAGAGAGCTCGTACGATCGTCTATAAAACATATTCTGTACTATGCATTTCTGTGCTCTTGCTCATATTAACATGTTTTGTTTGTTTGTTCTCCTTCCTTTGCTTCCTGAGTTCCGGCTGTAGCCCGCACAAACGTTCTTGGTTTTGCTGATTGCTATGGTTGTAGAATAATATTGATAAATACCATTCAGACTTTATTTAATGGTAAATGGGCTGTACTTGTTTAGGGCTTTATCCAAAGCGCTTCACGCTACATTCAATCATTCACCCATTCACGTACACATTCACACGCTGGCGGTGGTAAACTACATTTGTAGCCACAACTGCCCCGGGGTAGACTGGGCACCCTGGACATTGCCAGTGCTCATCACGTGTAGATCTAAACTACAGGAGCGACCTTCTCTAAGCTGTCTAGCGAGCTAAAGTAAACCTTTAGCTAAATTATTTTGCTGCAGCATGGTCTAGTCTGTCTATGTAACTGGTTTCTAACTGGTCAGACTTATTGGCGTCTGATTACACTCGGCAGAGCAGCCAAAACCACACTCCCTCTGTTTATAGCCTCTATGCACCAAACCTTATCCATGTATAAATGTGTGAAAGAGGGTGTGGAAACATTATGTCTTGTGTGTTATATGTAATCTGTGTGCATCCTGAGCTGATGTCTGTCTCATGCAAAATTTCATTATGGTAACACATAATGACAATACAGATTCTTTATTCTAAAATTCCATAAACTACACATGGCATAAAGCTAATTAAACTGCTCCTAATATCCTCTCTGCTCATAAAATCGAACAGTGTGAATGCCGGGTGCATGGTGTGTTCAGGCTGCAGGCTCCGTTTCATCCTTGACTGCTATCATTTAATACAGAAGATATTCTGAGAGTGTTGGGTGAGAGGGTGATGAAAATAGGAAAATATTGCAACTACTCCTGCTGCCAATAATTATGCAGACATTTATGTTAAGATTAAACTGGTAACGTGATGACTTTTTACACACACAAAAAAAAAAAAACATTGCATTTCCATACTGTTTCATACGTATTGGTGAGCAGTAGTGAACTTCAGCTGAGTGTCTTTTATTTGTTTTTAAATTAATATGGATTGTTTTGAGTGAGAAAAAAACTGAGACACGGCGTGGTTAATGTCTAAAAACGACAACATATATTAGAATAAGTACATCTGAGTTATATCTGTTATGCTAGATTTATGCAAAATTTTACAACCTTTTTAGAACAAGGTTAAAATGCTCTTTGTACTAAGAGATGTGCTATGTTTTCAAGAGGTCTGCTTTTATATAGGTAATTCTGTAAATTATGTAAATATACTCCATAATGGAGTGGGGTGGCATCTTGGATAAGATTGTAATGAGTAGGTCACTCCACAACCTTTTGTGGTTCTTCAGGTATGTAGCTCTTAGTATCTATGAAATGACTCTGGTACGGGTCAATCAGTGAGTTGATAGAGGGTCATGAACACAGAAGGATAATTAATGCACGTGGGCAGTGAAGGCTGGACATATATTCTGATCACATAGAGCAGCTGCCATAGCACAACCTTTTGAAATCCTTAATGCGTACTTTGTTGTCAATGTCATTGTAAACTTTATATAACACTTAAAAACAAAGAAGTTTCAAAAAGTGAGCAGTATGATACACTGTTCACTTTTTAACAGTACTGAAAGATTTAAGTACGTCTAGTGTAGGCATTACAGTTTACGGAGATGTACACCATCCTGAAGATTAGCATTTGCCATACACTGACCACAGAGCTGTACCAAAGGAAGATACCCAGGCAGAAATATTATAATATATGCGTTCAGCAGGTGAAGATGCAGAAACAAAATGAGGGGAAGATATAATGGCCAAAGCTGAGTAAAGTTGTGGAAACATAGATTTTCCATGATGTTGCATTGCTATTTGTGGAATCTAGAGAAAAGGCAAATCAGATGAGTTGAGACCTTTTCTCATTATGTACAAGGCTTGAGGTGCCAAATATCACAGGATACTTAGATGTCTTTGTGTTTTTATGACTGTAAGAAAAGACCGTGGTGAACTAATATATTTCAATGTTTGAGACGGATGCATGTTACTTGTCAATTTGATTAACTACAGATTCTGTATCCCGACACTTTAGCAAGCTTACAGAGAGAGAGCAAATGTGGTGTGGATGTTGTTGGAGTCTTGCCTCTGAGCATTTGTGTTGATGACTAATTTCTGTGTCTTTGTTTGGATTGCAGATAATTGACGAGGAAGAGACACAGTTTATGACCAATTGTCCCCCTGCAGTGACAGAGAGCACTCCTCGCAGGCGGAGCAATATCCAAGTGTTTTGGACTGCGCCCCCTAGTGGCACCGGCTGTGTTCTTCTCAAGTACGTATACAGCAGGGGATGCTGAGGCAAGTCCTCAGCTCTACCACTTAGCAGACACACTGCACTCTAACCTACTTATTGCACTTTACTTTATTATGATTAAATACAATTTCAATTGATCTTTGGACCTCTGCTCTTAGTGATTTTTTTCGTGCTTTGCTCAGTGCCAATTATTAAAGGTTATCAAAACAGTTTCTCTTTAAAACAAAGCTCACATGGCTTGTGATTTACCCATAAAAATGGGTATCATGAGTTTAATTAAATTAAAAATTAAAAATGTATTAATTAGAATATTTATTTCTTAGGATAACTGTGTATACCAGAATTATTTCCTGATGATTGATGATTACACAAATTTATATTTTGCAGGAAACCATTAACTCAAACAAATCATCTAGCGTAAGCTTGCTTTAGTTCTAAACTAATTTAAATGTTGCTCATGGTCTAGCCTTAATCAGGTTTTCCATCTCCATGGGATTATGAGACGTACCACCCACATGCATATGTAAGTCCACATGAACTGTAAAACAATTTTATTTTATTCCTTCCCAACCTAGGTAAAACACATTAAAATGCTCACTGTTTTATCTTTTTTCCCCCCCTTGGCATCATAAACTATTAACCGTCGTTCTCAGTTACACAACCGATTGCCACCAATCACTTTGGGAGCTTTAAGCCTCGGTGGGCTTGCTTGCCTGTACTTGAAAATAGATTATGACAAACATCTTCTTTTTACCCCTTTTTATTCCTGCTGAAAATAATGAAAGTGCAGGTGGTGGAAAGGCAGCATGGTATCTGGTTTCACACCAGACTGCGATCAATGCCTTATTTAACTGGTAAAGCATACTGTTTTTTTTTCTGTTATGTTGTCTGATGACACAGGAGGCAATAAAAAAACATTGCACTTTAAGTAATGGATGCTTTTATTTGAAAGCTGCAGTATGATGAGTTTCTTTTGTTCTTTCTGTGGCTTTCATTTCCCATGTCCCGAGCTGAGTGGTCTCCCCAACCTCTGAGCTTTTCCTTATTCTGCTTGCTACTCTCTTTTTTCTTGTCTTCTTCCTTTATTTTTGAGCCCTTTTGATGTGTTTTGTCACCATATCGGATGATGTTGCCAATACTTTCCTCATAACAGTTCGGGGTTTATGTCACCTCTAAACTCTACACAGAGACCAGTGGGGAGATGGCATTGCATTGAGTAAAATGCAAGGATGCAGGGGGGAAAAAAAAGGAGTTCATAGGTATGACACTGCATTCAGCTCATAAAGAGCTGTGCCTTTAATACCGGCTCAGAGACAAATGGGGACAAAGACTCAGTGGTTTTAAAAAGAGTTGCCTGTGAGACTCATAATTATGGTCTGGCAGTAATTATTTGTCTCAGCCCTCCACCGTACCTGCAAGACAATTATGATGATGGCAAGGTTTCCCTATGCCTTTGGGCTGCAACAACTCAGACGTCCTAATAGTGTCATTGATTGGAAAAGTTAAGCCCCTGTATTTCTTCGGTGGAGTTTTCTTTTCTTTACATAAATACCTGGTATTTGGCAGCATGAGTCACAGTATCTCTATGAGTGAAACCGTCAGGCGTATAGCCCCACCTTACAGTCAACTTATACATACACAAGAACTAACAACAATGCGCCTTGCTTGACTGGAGATTAGCAGAGGGAAATAATATCCATTACCATTGTAAACGTTAGTTTTGAATTTTTTAATTTTACTCCACAAATCTAAACCTCTTTGTCAATGCCTGTCTGGGGTGCCTGCCTCTAGAATATTATTGGGTATCAACAAAAGACTTGCACAGAAAACTGCAAGCGTGTACACAAAGTGTGGGTTTGTGCTTTGCTGAAAGCACCAGTGACTGACGTGTTGTGCCCTAAACTTTGCCGTTCTACAGTATAATTATTGCTCTTTCAGCTGGAAAAACTGAACCTTGCGGTATGATTTTGTCCTTGGTTTGTCCATGATGATAGGGCCAGGCCAGGATGCACATTCAACGTCATAAAGTCAAGAGCAAACGCTTGAAAACTTTACAATCTATTTTAAGATTGTTACAATGAAATCACATATTTTTCATCTTTCTTCAGCAGCTCTTACAAAACTTTGTCTTTAACTCTACATTAACAATTGTAATACGCTGTTGATATGTGTAAAGATTTGAATCACCCCTCCTTTATAATTATGCTACAGTCACCTGGGTGTTTCAGTTAGGCTGACGTTTAGGTTTTTGTTGTTGATTTTGTTAAGGCTTAAAAACACAGAGTTCAGTTACAGTTTAACATTAATGTTACATAAGCCATTGGTCTTTCTTGGCTGAACGGTTTGGGTCAGCATATTAGACACACCAGCTGGTAGAGAGCACGTCCACAGTAAGATGTTAAAACATAGCTTAAAACTGCCAAAGAGGGATGAAATAGAAGCCTGCGCTAAAATTAAGAAGATATTGAGATAACTTACTTTTTAAATAGTGAATTTATTTTTATTTGTATTGTTATATTTCTGTTATATGGTCTAAATAACAAAACAATAAATGCAGGGAGAGCACAGTATCCAGAAAAGTGTGTTTCCTTCAAGAAAAAAAGTTTTTTGCAATTGCATTCAACCTCTGTCTGATTGGCAGTAATTATCACACTCACTGAAAACTGAAAATGTAAACGGTACAAAACATGCCCTCTTCACATGAAGGTGCAATTCATTTTGCAGAAAATCATCCTCCCCTAACTTAGGTAAACCTATGGCAACTATTCAGAAAGACAAGTGCACTTTTTTTGTATGCAGCTTTACATGCATCAGTTAAAAAAAAAACTCTGTTAAAAACATTGCACAGACCTTTTGGGCATGAGCCCACTGTTACTTAATTCAAGCGCTCTTATGTGATTTTTAATATTTTTCTTCCTTTTTTGCCCACTTTTAGTATTAGTATTTTTCTTGAACAATTCCTCATGTTTTAACTGTTTTAAACCTGAAATGAGGTGTCAAGGCACATCTCTTAAGGCAATGACAATCCCCTTAGGACATAAAAATGCTACGTTATATACGTTATATAACTCCACAATGTTTTGTAAAATCTAAACTTGTTGGATACACAGCATTTCTTGGGGTACTTAGTAGGGTTTTTATTATGGCACGTTAGTATAAAATCAAGGATAAGATCAAATTGTCTTGCAAGAACACGTACAGCTAGTCAAGTCAAGAGGTGCTAAATCACTGTGGCTAATTACACCCTTGTCTTTTCACACAACCAGAACATTGCCATTAAAGTAACCATGATCTTTTATATTTCCATTTGTAGGTGAGAGCCAATTTATCTGTAATATTCCTCTCCACTATGGAGGTTGGTGTGACACCAGTACTACAAGCACACACCTCTATCTCAATGAACAAATTGATATGATAATCAAAGAGGACATGAAAACTAGAAATTAAGTATGTCCTTACATCCAATATGTCCACTTCTTTTAACTTAACAAAATGGAACAAAAATACGACAATGCTGTTTGCAGCTTTAATTACATTTTGGCCCAGTGGGTTGTTGTGAAAGATTAAAGTTAGAAAATAATTTTATTGAAGGTCACATCTAGAGAAGATCCAATTAAATAAGATCTTTTCTTACCTAAATTCACCAAATTTTGTCTTGCTGTTTGCTTTCACAGTTTTAGTCTATTAGGGGGACACCACCATCCACACACACACACACACACACACACACACACACACACGCACACACACACACACACACGCACGCATGCACACACACATACAGAGGCTCAGACAGAATCAGTGCTCTTTCGGGATGATTGCAATCGGTGGTACCGTGGATCCAGGAAAGTGAGATGGAATTTAAATTGGATGTTAAATAAGCATTACTCTGTCTGATTGTCTGGCCAGCCCAGGGAAGTGGGCAAGCAGTGAGGCAGATCTTGCTCCTCCCTCTCATGGAGATTTGAGAAAATTGGGTAAGATTGAATTAAAGCCTGAACAATTAGAGATGTGGTGGTGGTGTCGCTTACCTTGAACCATTTCATTCACGCTGAGAGGCCATCCTGGCCTTAAACTGTACATACAAACAAGCTGAAATAACTTATAGCGCTGCAGTTGAGACGGACTGGTGAGTGACATAAGAAAAAAAATAATTTTAGCCTTCATATATATCTTAAAACAAATGTTTTGAAATTCTTGTTTTACATTTTTGCAACCATTTTGCTGAGATGCAGTGTAACATGGAAAAGTACTTTTATTTGCGCTAAATTGTGTGTTACCAGTAAAGTATTCAGCTAAGGAATTTCTTTAATTTTATTTTAATGGAATGATAATTAGGCAACTAAAGTGTTACCTGCAGCAGTCTGGTGATATTGCACAGTATGGAAAAACTAAAAGATGAGTTACGAATGATCTATATTTGAGACGGTGCTTATTACAGCAAGACCAAAACATGCGTGTACAAGTGAGTTTCTCTTCATGGCATTGTTGTTTGAAAGATGGTGAGCATATGCAGGCGTGCCATTAAAATTTCAAAACCTTGCCACAATATAAAATCAGATACTTAGAATAAGAAAAATTTAAAGGATTATTGTCTGATCTATCATTATTGATTTGTGAAAAAGTATATGTTAAATGGCAGTCTGTAAAATCTTACGCTGTGCTCCAATTAAGCTTGGAAGTTTCCATTTCCAAAGCTAAAGTTGGAAATGTTAACTGGAATACATAAATTGTGGAGAGCTTGATTATCAGCTTGTATTGCTAATAGTAGTTAGTCTGTAAAATAATAAGATGAGGTTGCTTTAATTTACAGCTTGGCTGGCTGTAATATCATTAAATTTAACTGAGTTTAGTCCCAGTTCCCCATAAATGTATTCTAAAGGCACTGTATAATACAAACAGGTTCAATTTGCAGGTCAAATTGAAATATAGTTACTTAGTCTACTTTTGTATTGCTGATTGTACCGTAGGTGCTTTCAAAATTAGAGCATTCAAGTTCAGCTATTATACATTTTCAGTTACAATCATAATTAATCAAATATTACATACTAGAATAAAATAAAATAAAAAATACAGACTAATAGTAATGGGAAAGCACCTTTTAAAAATGCTTAAACGAGGAAACCAATGGATTGAATGAATGTGTTTACTCTGTTTTACCGGTCTGTTCTTGTGAAGAACTTTAAATAGCAGTTAATTTTTTTTTTTTGGTTTGTTCAGCAATGAGCTCAGCTTTACATGCCATGGCACAGTTCGTTTTTGTCTTCACAAAGAAATGGTACGAAAAAAATCCCGCTGGACTCAGCCCATCTGGCTCCAATGGTACCATCATCCAGCCCCTCCTTGTCAGGGTTTATCCCCATGGAAACTTTCCTGCAACCAAGGCTGGTGTTTGTCAAGAATTCAGGTCCCTGGAAGCTTATTTTCTGTTGCTTTTTTTCTCAAGTCCTATGGCCTCTGGGAATTTATTTTTAACCAATTTACATGTCAAGAGCCCTCTTAGACCTTTGTTCCCCACCACTGAGTGGAACAAGTTTTGGAGACAGCTCAATTTGGGAAATCTCCCCTTTGCCAGAACTCTTTTTTTTTAAGGAACATTACTTTTGGCCTGTCATTGTTCTCATTTCAAAACACTGTATATCCCAACACACAATACAAGGTGTTTTCTTTCTTTAGGATCTGGCTCAATCTCATATTTACTCTTCGGCTTAATGTATGGCTTTGAAAGCCTTCTCCTTACCAACGGCTATATTAATAATGTTGATTTTTTTTTTTAGGCTATATACTAATTATCTCTGTCAGAATAATCTTTTAGAATTGTAATTTTGGCACTACCTTAACAACGTTGCATCTCATACCCTTCTTTTACGTGTGGTTTTTGTGCAGAGCAAGCATTGTACAAAAGAGGATCATCTATTTTCAGGATGAAGGTGCATTGACCAAGCGAATGTGTGAGAAAGGTAAGCTTCATTTACTGACGTGAAATCAATGTTTAATCACACATTTTGTTTTGTTTTCCTAACCCTACAGGCAGTCATTTTTTCCCGCTGTGCTACTTATGTCATGATAATTCTTTCTATTTTAATATCCCTGCAGGGACTTTTCTGTTTGCTGTTATGCATACTATAAAACAAACAGTTGCATGATTCTCCTGGCTTTGCATGTGTATTGGTTGCCATGCAGCAGCACATCAGCAAGAACTGTTCAGTGCATGTTCTCTTATTTCCATGTCCATCTTTCTCTCCACCCTCTGCCTCCTACTCTCTTAACTGCTCATCTCCTGAATGATGGGCATCACTCACTTCTCTTTATACTAATAAGCGATATATGTATCTCATTGTCCTCCACTTTCTCCTTTCTGTACAGAATCCTTGTATGGAGATGGCACAGATAAGCCTTTGCTTGATTGTTGTGCCTGTGGAACAGCTAAGTACAGAGTCACCTTCTACGGGAACTGGTCAGAGAAGATTCATCCCAAAGACTTTCCTCGTGAGCACAATTGCACTTCTAGTATTTCTTTTTAATGTCATCTAGAGTTAAAGAAAATGTATTAAATATCTGTTTTCGTTACCATTTGATTTTTGGAAATGATTGTGTTCTTTTCAATAAGAAGTGGAACAATCTTGTAGTGAAAAAAAAATCGACATTACAGCAATTTAACCATTGAGCATTTTTCCATTGGTATTTGGACAATTTGTCTTTGTTGATGAGATTCACTTGTTTGCGGTTAGAATACCTTCTTACCATCACCCTAATCCTTAGCTCCCTACTCTGATTCTCTATATGATTCAAGTGAAACTGTGGTTGGGCAATTCTAAAACTTTGTTGTTCTAGTAAAAAAAACACACTGATAATATTAATATTAAAAGGTTGCTTTAAACCTCAATCTACTAGGGGTATGGATTATTTTGGGATTACCTATACATTGTAGCCAAAACCTTTGGAAGCAAGATCAAATTTCCACCAAAAAACAAAATCATGTTGCATTTTGTTATATTTTGTTAATATATTTTACAAGAAAGCAAAATCATAATAATTATTTCAAGGCTCATTTATGAGAGTAGATTTTCCCCATCATAATTTGGTGTTTTATTGATTACACTTTATTTTTATTTTTATTAATAGCCCCTGGCTTTGACCGCAGCAGAGAATACATACAATATGGAAACAGCTTTTTGTTTTCATACTTTTGTATTGAAGTAGTGACTCGGGTAAATATCAGTAAATAACAATAATGGTACATATCAATGAAAGCAAAGTCCGATCATGTTGTAAATGCAAGATCTATAACCCTAACAATGGTTTAAAGACAATGTGAACAGAAACATAACGTTGGTTCCAATGTTTGGGTGTTGTGTGTTTCATGCAAAAGTTTAACTGGCTGTTTTCACTTTTTGTCATTGAATCAGATTATCTAAGCCAGTAATAAATATATTCTAATAATAAGCAGTGTTACTATTACTATGCCCAGCAATAGCACTGCATTTAATGTTTGTTGTTTTGCAGCTGCTAATTTACATAAATTGCAGCCATTAAAATGACAGTTGTGTCACACCAAACAAGGAATTTCTTGTAACCTTTTTCAAAACTCATAATATTGCGGGGCTTATCTTTTCTCAAGCTCAATAGATTTCGATAGTGATCCTGTGGCAACCAAAACCACACAAGAAAGGATTTTGATGATTAATCCATGTGGCTTAGCCCTTGCGCATGCCTCTCAATTTTGATTTGGGTGGTAGGCTATTGTTGGATAGTTGGCTCTGATGTGCATATAACCTTGAGCCAAACTATCAGGATGTGAATAGACTTTTGGATTACACTGCCTCCCTTGTCTAAATCTGCCTCTCAGTCAGATCAATATACTGATTAGAGCGGAATAAGATAAACCCTGGAACTGAAGGAAGGGTTAGTTCACTATCTTAGACAGGAAGTAGCTGGTGTGTGATTCACTCTCACACACATGCACACTTCCACGCACACATTTCATAGATAGATCAACCTAGTTGAGGAGAGGGCAAGCTGTGTTGCTTCTGTTTCATCCTGACTCTTGGGGTGCTACTGATTGATTTCTCCTTGCACAAAGTCATTTCCTTGGTTACTGCACATATTCAGAGGTGGGTAGAGTAGCCAGAAATTGTACTCAAGTAAGAGTAGCACTACTCCAACATATTTTTGCTCAAGTAAAAGTAAAAGGTTATCACTCCAGACATTGCTCAAGTAAGAGTACAAAAGTATTCAGTAAGAAGGCTACTCAAGTACTGAGTAACTAATCATAACAGCTGATGATTAAATTTTTTAAAATTATGTAATCGGAAGGACAAACGTATAACGTTATGTGCAAATTCTGGTATTTTTAAAACAAAAGATACACTAAAGACAAAATAAACACTTTTCTAAATATTTTATTTCAACATTACACTTGAAAGTAATACTTACAGCAATTAATGTATATACAGTATGTTAAAACAGTGCAAAGTACTTCCAATGACAATATCTACTGTTTAAAGCTAGAAAATAAAAGTAAAATAATAAAGCTTGTGTACAAAGAAGATAAACATAAAATCTAGTTTTTTTGTTGTTGTTTTGTTTAGTCTGTTCTTTATTCATGAACTTACTCATAGCAGGTAGAATAGCCAGAAATTTTACTCATGTAAGAGTAGCAATACGCAAGGATTAATATGACTCAAGTAAAAGTAAAAAGTGCAGTGCTGTAAAACCACTGTGCTGTTCTTTTTACATCTCTCTTTCCAGGTGATGAAGCAGACAGAAGAAGTTTTATCATTCTTTCCCTTTTTTCTCTTCTTTCTTTCACCTCTTCTTTCTTTTTTTTACTCTTCTTGTTCTTCCTTCACTCTCCTACTTTCCCATTGTAATGTCCACATAATTTGAAATTATCCCCGCAGGAATCACAATAAAACTATTTACATGCAAAAAATAAAATAAAAATAAAACACTCCTAAAAGTACATATTACTCAAAATGTTACTCAATTAAATGCAACTTAGTAAATGTAATGTATCATACACTGACTGATGACCATATTTGCCACTTTTTTTGTTTCAACCCTTGGCTTGTTTCAACCCTTGGCTCAACACTGTGCTTTTTGTTATTGCAAGAAGTAGTTTCTCTCTGGTATCAGGAGTTTTGTCACATTGTCTCTCTATTTTTAACACACACCTTTCAATTGTTGGAGAATCACTTTGACATAATCTGAGCCGGAATGTCCCTGTACAGCTGGCCAATGGGACCCCATTTAGTCTTGACACGATAACCGTCACAGTTCTATTATTTCACCATATTGTCTCAATTCAATTCGTGTAGCTTTACACAGCTATTGAGTCCATGCAGCGGCACCATTCCTGAAGATAGAAAGTAAGGGAATGACATAACCACCAAGATGACTTTTTAATGGATTAGCGCTTGATTTGCTCATTTGCACATCTTTATGTCAGACTACATTAAATTAAGAGTGAAATATACATAAAACCAATCATTCTTTTAATTTTTACCCAATGTATAGCTATAACCCACTTAACTACAGTCAACCATAAAATGACTTATATCCCTGGCAGATTTAGATTTAAATTTGTTTTCTTTCAACCAAGAAGTCAGTTTCTGGTAGGAGATAAGGCAGACATATATTTCTCAGTAATCAGTAGAAAACTCTTTACTGGCATTATAGCAGTTCATCAGTCTTACAATGGCTGACCAGCTTTCTGCAGGTTTGCACTGGTACTTTGTGGATTTATCCTTGAAACGAGCTCCATGTCCCAAAGCTATCACTATAATCTTTTGATCCCTCAAGAGATTTTCAAAAAATATTTAAGGCAATGTCAGAATTCAAAAGCCAAATAAAAATACTCTAACCCTCTTCTGAGGACACAATAAATTCTGGGCTACACTGTAAATATAAGTAGCTTATAATCATTTTACAAGGTTAACCAGAAAGTTAATCAGATCAAAGATCTCGTTAGTATTTATTTTTATACCAAACAGGAAAGAGGAGACTGAGTTTTTGGCATCAGCTGCCCTAGTGCTATTCCTTACTGCGCCTGGCCAGGAGCCTTCAGGTGTACTCTGACCCTGCAAGACATTGGTTTTAACCTATCATCTGACTGACTCTTGGTTAAGATCCCTTTCCTATTTGTGGTCTTCCTGCTCTTTTAAAGGCTCATAGGTTTACTTGAGCATCTGGCATACTCCTCATAGTGACCCACCAGCCTCCTAGCTACCCTCATAAGCATCCTTATAATTTGCCCTTTTTTAGAGCTGCACCATTAAATTTGCCTCCAAGTGGCCAGATTTCTGAATTGTTTGCTGGCCTTGCACTCCTTTTTGTAAGATCCATTGTCTCACCCACACAAACCTGATAAAATATCTAACTTTGTATGAGCTTAATTTATTAAAGTATAGACTTTGGAGGGGGTGCACTGTGTTGGTTTGTTTTTTTATTATGGTTTTGTCTTTCTTTCTTAAATTAACTTTATTCTTTTGAATTGTGTTGGACTTCATTTCACTTTTTTTGTTTCATTCATTCATTCATTCATTCAATGAATCTACAGAAACGTGGCTAAACCAGTAATCCTGCATTGATCTGCCCTCTCACCTACAACCTCCTCTATAGCTAAATACATCTTGCAAATTTTGGCTCATTTAAGCCCAGTGCTCCATTTTGCAGCAGTTAAAGAGCATGTACGTCACATATGGCGAAGGGCCATAATACTCTGAGAGGAGGGGGCAAGAGGAAAGAATGGGGAAACATTGAGCAATAAAGTTGTGGCTGCATTGCAATCCCAGGGACAGCAAGGATTATGCAAAAAATTACCCATAAACATCAAAAAGATGTCAATAAATCCTTATATGGTAAGGCAAGGCATGGCACAGTATGGTGAATTTCTTTGTATAGCACATTTCAGTACAAAGACAATGCAAAGTGCTTTACATGATTAAAATATAGGAAAATAAAACATAATAAAAGTAAGTTGGAATAAAATGTAGAAGCAAAATAAAACATGAAAAAATAGAAACTAAAAGCAAATATTAAAAACAGTCGACTACAAAGTTGAACTAATGATAACTAGAACAGTCGAAGGCAGTCCTAAACAAATGTGTTTTTAATCTTGATTTAAAGGAACTCAGGCTTTCTGCACTTTTACAGTTTTCTGGGAGTTTGTTCCAGATAAGTGGAGCATAGGAACTACATGCTGTGAGTAATGGTAAGCATTGCTTCACATCCTGAAGTTTTGGTCAAGAAGGTGCAGCTGATTTTTAGCTTCCAATTTCATCATATCAAGCACACCTGTTTCTTATTATTGATCCCAATACAACTGGATAAACTATGCTTGAATGTATAGACGATTATAAAAAAAACAATATTTTTGAGTCTCGTGGCTACACACTTTCTTCCTGAACAAAAAGCAGTCACTCATGAGTGAGCATAACCTTTGTGTTATATCCTGTAGAAAGTTTGTATTAAAAAGGAACATGCATTGACAATTATACATTTTCTCCCAGGAAGAGATGGTTGGTCTATCAGGTAAAAGGAAAGAAAACAAAAAACATTTGAAGAGCTCTGCTTCAGTGCAAGGGGGGAAGGGTATATAATGTAAGGAAAAAGGTTGAACAGTCTAGCTAATGAGAGATTTTACTTTCTGACTCTACAGGTCGCACCAATCACTGGTCAGCCATCATTGGTTCCTCCCACTCAAAGAATTATGTGCTGTGGGAGTTCGGTGGCTTAGCCAGCGAAGGCGTTAAACAGGTAGCCGAGCTGGGCTCGCCCGTCAAAATGGAGGAAGAGATTCGACAAAAGGTATGTGTTTTTTGTATTCCAACCTGTATATGTAATGCCAAAGCAAACAGAGAACCCGATATCTGAGCCATAGACAGTGTTTGCATTTAAAAGGCTTGTTGATAAAATTAACAAGTCCTGATGCAGACAAAACGCTGACAGTTCTAGGCAGGAGTAAACAGGCAACACTGAGCAGACTTCTGTAGCAGATCTGGGTAGATGCGCAGGAGTGACTCTGGGCAGGATCCGTGGAGCGATGGCTGATAGAAGGTTTGTGTTCGATGACAGTCCAGGTCCAAGTCCAGAATGCAGAAAGTCAATGAGGTGTCCGACAAGGACAAGGCAAGATGACGAAATCCAAAAGAGAAGAACCAGGTTGGAAAGTTGGTGGACATGCAAAGATGACCGCTGGACATTAACTCATTGATGGGTTTTCAATAGTCTGACAGTGAGAGACCGTGGAAGTCCAGTATATAAAGGTAGTGTAACAGGTGTGGGGCATTAAGTTTGCGAGTTGCTGCCAGAGGATAACAGGTGGAACAGATCAGTGATGATTAAGAGGTGCAGCAGGAGAGTCAGGGAGCAGACATCCAACCAGAATCATTACAAATTAAGGAAATGTTTCATAAAGATCATAATTCAGTAAGGTCAAAGTTAGATTTTGACAACATTTTACATGTTTTTTTCCCAAATAGGTAATAGGTGTTTATCTGGATGAAACTGTTACAAGGTATCATCCAAAACATTACATGAACCTCAGGCGATGTTTCATTATTCCAATAATGCATGAATTCTTTCAGTCAAGCATCTATGTTATTCTTAGCTATAGATCTTCTATTTGGACTTGACAAATGCAAAGGATTTTTTTTCCTAACGTGGTTGGATTTGGCATGGAGAGTAAAATGTTCTGCATGAAAATCAGGTTGAATGAGCTCAGCTGTTAAAATTCCTATTTCAGGACTAAGGAGGTGCTGTAGAGGCGATAAGACAAAGGGAATTAATTTAGGTCTGCTTTTAAACTTTAAATTGTACAGTTTTACTAAAGTTCTTGCCTTCGTCTTCGCAAATCCATCACTTTCGTCTTACACAGTCTATATTATTACAGCTATAGTGTGGCATATGTTTCTTTTTTTTTTTTCCATCTTCGTTACTTTCTCACTTAGTCTTAAAATAACCCATGATGGTCGAACAGATGGTCCTTCAGCATTCTTATTCTTTGCTAACACTGAAGACCTGGAGTCACAGCACGTAATGAGAGCATAGTGAAAGCTATGAATTCTTCGGTTGATTTCTATCTTCCAGCTGCTGTTATAGCACTCTTTTGTTTGGTTTTTGCCTCTCAGCCTACATCGTTATACAAGTTACCGCTAACCTCAGAGGTCGAAGAGAAGTTTCAGTGGACTTAATTGCCTGGGACATCCAAGTTCTGTGAAAACATACATTATGTCAGGCGTTAACAAATGCTGTTCAAAAGGAAGTATTGTTAGTGTATTGTAAATTCATGACATCCTGATAATTGAATCATTTGTTTAACTGTTAAGTTAAAAAAGAATGTATGCTTGCTGAATTGTGCACACATTGTTTCTTAACTTTATTGCTCTTTTCAAAATGAAATGTGGTTGCTATTTTACAGTGATTTTATTGGGTGGGTAGAACTAGAACAAGATATGACCAGCATACTAATAGATAATAATAACACAAGTAATCATTAATGATCCTCTCTGTACCTGGATTTTCATGCGCATACACAACTCTTCATGGCAATGCGCACTCATGCAGCAGTGGCAGTTGGCCAGCTGGAGATCAGACATGGGTTTTTAGACAGTGGGAAATTAGTTTTATACCAAATTTAAACAGCTCAACCACCATTCAAAAACCAACATTGACTCGTGAGTTTCAGTGAGTGAAAGTGAAGGTATAAATCCTGCTCTGTGACAGAGGCTGACATTCAAAGGGCAAATACAGCTAAATTAGAAGGTTCAAAATACAGTAAAAGTTGAAAACTTACTTTTGTTGTTGTTGGCAATCAGTCTGACAACATTAGTATGCCCGTCAAGTGACGTCAAATCATGGTGGCTGAATGTGCTGATGGATCTGCCAACGCATGCAGTGTATCGGTCGATACTGTTAAAAGACAAAAACGCAAATGTCGGCCGATAATATTGGCCAGCTGATATATCGGTTGATCTCTACTAATTATCATTACCATTCCTTCTTTACCTCTGGTCTCTGGCTTTGTTTAGTGTACACATCTGCACAGTGTTTCCCCTGCAAATAAAACATCTCAGTTGTTTATTAGCTGCTAGCTAATGCAGTATATACTAAAATTCTATCCGCAATAAATTGTGGGTCTACACACCACATAGCATTAGATATTGTAAGGGTAGTTAGAACACTACATTGCATCTGTTAGCATCTTTTAATATATTCTAATAAAGTATGCTACAGAATCTCCATTTGCAAGATAGCCATTGCCAACCTCTGCTTTAGTCACAGAAAGAACCCCTTTGGAATGAGCCTAGAAAACATAGCTGTATAGCTAAAGTTTTTTTTTTTTTTGTGAAAAATAAAAGCTTAAAAACATATAGTCTTTTAATAGAAATCTAAAAACATGAATTATGAAACATAAAAACTGTCGTCTTATGGTTTCTTACACTCTTCTTCACTCTTCTTATGTTATTTCCAACACATTATATCAATTAGGAAATAATATCAAGATTTTCATTAACACTTTTAGTTTGTGATTGCTGTATTACTGATTTTGAGTTCAGTGTTCTGTTGCCTCTACATCCATCCACTGTCTATTGCTGCTTATCCGCGCAGAATTGGGAGGGGGGGACAAACAACCATGCACACAAACACTCACACCTAAGGACGTTTTAGAGAAACCAATTAACCTAAACATCATGTTGTTGGATTGTGGGAGGAAGCCCATATACCCAGTGAGAACCCACACATGCACAGGGAGAACATGCAAGCAGACCTCAGGCTGGGATTTGAACCCTGGACCTTCTTGTCTTTGACTGTGCAGTGTGTTTCTTGTTTTAAATGATAATGAATCACAGAAGTACATGACATTTTATTTTTTTTAATAATTAACATGTGTTCCATTTGGGAACATGTTTATAGTTTCTCTTTACATTTGTCTAAAAAAGATTCATTTTATCTCCCAAGACAACTATCTTGCATGTGTACTTTATCTACATTTTTATGACTCATAAAACCACAGTCCTTGTCCTTGCGGTAGGAGGACTGGACAAAAGAGTGTCCCCGCTTCAAGCCGTGCAGCGCTGCTTAGTAAATGCTGACACAAACAGAAAGATGACTCGCTTCGTGAAGGCGTCAAAGGGAGCAGCAAGTGATGAATGCAAATTGATATTCATAGCCCAGCTTCTCTCCAGCCACAGGGTGCAGTGATTGTTGATTGTTCATACAAAGTTTCATTTGTAAAGCCAAGCAGGCATGCAGACCACACAAGCATGCTAACACGCACCCTTAAAAGTGTAGCCTTTTTTTTTTTTTTTTTCCAAATCTGACCTATGTCAACTCAGAGTGTGATAGATTTATTTTGTGTCTGAGTTTTTCATCCTTTTTAAAACCTGGGACCAGGGTGTGCTTGGCAATTTGTCTTGCTATGACTACATCAGATGTGTCGTAGAAAGAAATTACATGTACTGTCATCCAAGATTCCCTACACCTGTAGAATTGCAGGTTTATTACATTGTGTTTGTATTTGGGCACATCTGTTATTGTTTTAAAATGCATTTGTAGCGTAGTAAGAAGAGTGAACATTTTCATAGCAGAGTAGATTTGATTTGACCATCTCATATACATTTGCAAGTCGACGTGATCATTTTGGTCCATTTCCACAGGGCTGTTATATGATAAAAATGAAAATAAAAATGTTCCCATCTTTTTTTTTTTTTTTTAAATCAGTCTCCCGTTTCAAAATTTCTGCACTTTTCAAAAGTTGCCAGAGTACTAGACATCTAACAGAAAATAGATAAGCAGACCTTTTTCTTTTCTTTTTTACAATTCCTATATAAGATGATTGGGAAGTGGCAATTCACTTTTAATGAAACGGTGCTCTGGTTTGAATTGTAAACAGAGGGGAAATTGTGTTATAAATGTCAGATGGCCTCATAACTACAGTTTGAGTATAGGAGTTAAAGAAGTCGTTTTTTTTTCCAAAGGCTTCCCAGAGTGTAAACAGATGTGCAACGTTGTTCCATTTTTCATGTACAAATGTTCTTATCACTGTAGTAGGCAGGATCACGATGCAGCCTGAGCTCATTGTTGGTGTTCCTCCTTTCATGTTTGAGGTGATTTATATATGCATTCAGTCATTACAGAAGCTCAGTGTGTCACTAATGAGAAGTTTAATGAGACTCCCTCCATGGACGAGCAACCAGCACCAAGGCCTCAGACGGATTATGAAATCTCCTATTTCCTCTCGCAGCGTGGGGTGTTTTTCATTATTACACAGTACAGACGCTCACAGAATCCTTTAATATTATGAGCTGCACAGCTGCACTACAGCGCACAACCAACACCTCTCCGGTCAGAGCCAGAACGACAGATTAAAGGCAGGAAAAACATATGGATGCCAGTTAACACAGCTGTGAGCCATTGTGGGTGTGCATTTCCTATTTCAGGATAAGCTAAAGGTAGAATTAGATGTAACTAGCAAAATAATATGCACTTAGAATTTTTTTTTTATTGAGGTTGAATTTATCTTCTCTTCCCATTCTGTTCTGTTTAGCTGTTACTAGAGTGATAATTTCTGCTATATTTAAGTGGGAGGACAGCAGTTATTACAGAAAATTCAGGTCCTTAACTCTGAATAAGCATATATAGACATGTCTCAGCAGATACATGTGAAATTAATTCCCAGACGTTGCTCTGGAATTTGTTTCCCATGTGTGTTTTACATCATTCTAATTTTTAACATTGCTAATTAACATAGATTTGCTCTTTATGAATGCTTGTCTGTATATTTTAAAGAGGTTAGTTGCATAATCGCTATAGCTTGATTCTGTTCAATTCTATGCTGATTTTAAGTAATGTAAAATGTTCTCCTCATCTACCTTTCAGATTATGCATGCCTTGGTTAGCATTTGAATGTTAAAGTTCATAAAATAAAAATGAACCAAAAAGTATGTCTCTGCTTGGAGAAATATCAAGGCAGGACCACTTCTGGAGGTCTGACCACCTCCAGCAGGCAAAGCGGATAAAGTGTCTTACCTAAGGACATCACAATTGAGACCGTCGGAGTGGGAGTTCGAACAGGCAAACTGCTGGTTACAGGACAATGGGATGCAGTTTTACTTTCAGCTTATAGAAAGTAAAAAGGTGTGTTTTACTTTAAAAACCCACTATAAAAATCTAGTAGTTGTTGGCACTGGGCCGTGCTAATTTGCCGTATAAAGCTTCTAAGACAAGCATTTGCTTGAAGGGGTCAGGTTGTTTAAACGCTGTCTGAATTCAAAATGCCAACTTTTTTTTTTTTACTATCGAGTGTCAAATCCTTTATCAACTGTTATGAAATAATCAGGCCACTCACCAAATATACTCTGTTAAAATAGGCTATGTTCTAAATTTTAGCCAGAGGAAGATCTTAACATTTAAATGCGGATTTCACAATTAGATACACATTAAAATAGTAGCATGCATTTCTGTGTGTGTATCTCTCTATATTAACATCTATTAAACAGTCTGTCATGTATTATTTTTTTCTCAACATAGAGTGTTGGCATACCTCGTCCGAAACCTTTTTCAATGTATTGCTGCCCTCTGGAAACAAAATACAAAACACTTAAACACATAAGCTGCTGCTGCTGCTGTCTTTCTATCACAGGCTTAACTGTTGCCTCAGTATCTTCTCTCTTAGCAATCCATTTATCACTTTCTCTGTATTTCTATTTATTTCCCATGTGAAACCCCAAATTTTACATTCTCTGTGGCTGCTCCGTTCCGTACATGTACGTGCACGTCTGTCCTAAGGAGCAGCTACGTTGTTATTTTCATTAATGGGAATCATTCCACATTCTCCGTGACTTCTCCGAACGTTTCCCTCAGTGGACAAGCTCTCCGTCGTTCACCGTTAAAACATGGAACAAGTCCAATTTTCTGATCCGTCCTGGTCCGTCTGACTCCAGCCAGATCAAGCTCCACAATTCCAATCATGTCAAACTGAAAACAAGGACGCTAAAAACATCCAGTTTGTCAAAGTTAAATGGGGGTAATGAGAGATTGGTAACTACACATGTTAATTAGTATCGTTGTGGGTTTTATTGTTAGTATTATTTCCAACTCCATGGCTTCAACTTTCTTTTTTCTTTTACATCCACTCTACTCTCTGACAATCTCCTTTGAAATCCTAATTTAAAAACCTAAATCCCTTCTGTGTCAGGTTTCGTGAGTTTGTTGCAGGATTGAAAAGCAGAGAAGTGTTGAGAAGCCGCATCTTGAAATAAATGGCGGTTTATTTAATAAGAATACGAAGCTTACAAGCAGGCAAGGAAACACAGGAACCATGGACACAACTAGATAGAGACCAGAATAGATAGAGACTCACTAAAGAATGGGTAGGCAGGAAAATAAAGATCTAACAGAACTACCTAAATCATAATGAACAATAACTGACTATGGCAGGAGCCGGATCTGACAAATGGATAAATAATATAAAGTGCATACACACTCATACACAAAACTGCAGATCCCCAGGAACATAAAACTAAGTAATCAAAGTCCTGGAGATCCTGACAGTCTGATCCATTTTCATATATGACCCTGTGCTTCTCTATCAAGAAAATTATTCAGGAGTTGAATAAAACTACACCACTGACTCATATATTAGATGCATTGTTTGTGCTACAACTCTTGCTACAATGATATTACATGGTGGAACAGCTCACTGAAGGTTTTTATTTTTATTTTTTATAAACAAATCTATCTGCTTTATCATCAGTCTCCCTCTGGTTGCTGTATTAATGTTGAGTGCAAAACTTGAGTTGAGTATGGATCCAGTAATGTCCTATTGTTAATTTATTGAACTATCTTTGAAAAGCAATGCTGCCTACATGCAAGATTAGTTTTAAGTTTCTTTTTAGCATTCATATCACTGCCGTGTATACATGTTTCTACAAACCAGAGCTGTTCACATGCCTGTGTATTCATAGGCATAAATATGCAGTGGGTCTATACACAATGTTATATATTCAATTTATGTTGTAGGACAGTGACTGGAACCAATCACCTGTTGTGGTGCTTCCCTCATATCATTTTTTTTTAACAAGACAATCTGTATGTGACCTTTCACCATGAGCAGTGCAGGTATAGAAATGGAGGAGAGGGAAAAATGAAATCCTGTGACAGGAAGCTCCAGCTCCTTACAGACAGTGTTATGTACAAATTCTCCAAACCTGTAAGAAGAACATAGAAAAAATATCTCATTTAATTATTTGGATTTCAAATTCAGTGAGTGATGTAGGTGCTTAAGACATATATCTGCTGATTGTAACAGACAGCAGGTTACTTGATTTATTTGTAATAAACTGATTTATTTAGAGATAATAAAGTATGGTGGAAATTAGAATACATAAAACTGTAAAATGTTACATATACAAACTTATGCATTGTAATAGTTATATAAAACATATTTCCAGAAAGAGGAACACCATCTTTCTATTTTCATTTTTTCCCCAATTTTCTCTGTATTTTCTTTTCATTATCACTTAATGAAATAGTTGGTTCTGGTCTTGTATTGTAACTACTGGCTTACAAATGGGATTAGGGTAGGTTTTATTAGCAGGGGCATTTAAACTGAATTATAATAATTCTTCCTAAAAGGAACTTTCATATCAAATCCTATTCCAGAAGGTTTATGACTCCAACGTTGCCATAACAGATCCTTTATTTTACCTTGAAACTCATAATGTGTGACTGCCCATGCTTGCCATGTTGTAAATAATGGGGATCTGACCATCTGTAATATAAAAGTTCTATTTAGTAATGCAATGAATAACAAATAAGTTCAGTATACAAAACTTGAATTGAGAGTGTTTTTATTAGGATGGATTTCATGTCTTTGGTTTTTATCTTTGCCAAAGGACACATCAAGAATGATTTTGAACTGTGTTAGAAGCAAATATTTTCATGTTTATTTGCTAATATTAGTCCCAAATTGATTTTTGCAAGAGGCAGGGATGGAATTGTTGTGATTTATTATGAAGAAAGACTGTATTTGCATGACTACAACATTAGCTAATTACAGGTTATCACTCATTCTATTAACTTCTAGGATAGTGTTTTTGCCTTTTTGCCACAAATGCATTAAAAAGCTCATTATTCTCTTTCTCTTCTTCTATCTCCCATCTGGGTGAGTTTCACATTGCACACGCAGCACCGCATTGACAAATTATGGACATGATTTTCCTCTTCTACAACAGAAAGCTGACAAATATACAACATTTGTGTTACCTCTTTTACTTGGACTCCTATTGGATGGTAGTAATTTGGGAAAATGTGTTTGTTGGAAAAAACTTATAGCTATTATTGTCAAAACATGTTAATATATTTTGCATTTATCTAATGCTCCAAAGATAACTTACATATAACAGTTCAATGCGTACTTCAATTTACTGAAACTTCAACATTAGCATGGGGCAGCACATACTGGGTACAGATCTGTCCATTTGTCCAGAAAGACCCCCCCCCCCCACACACACACCCTTATTTTGGAACATACCGGATCCTCTTTACACTTCCTGTGTCTAGCTTCCTGTCTGGCTCATCTGTTTTTTTTTTAGAAATTGACGTGTTTTGCTCCATCATCTGTCAACTATAGACTCGCTCCCTCATTCTGACAGACGGCAGAGGTGTGTTCTCTGTCATGCCACAGTCTCACGGAGCCTGTGGGAAATACCTCTTTGACTAGAATGGCTTGTATTTGTGACAAAACAATGTATGGATGGATGATGGAGTCTGTGCTGGAGGTTTTCCTTCCCGTTAATGGGGAGTTTTTCTTTCCACTGTCGCTCCATGCTTGCTCAGTATGAGGGATTGCTGCAAAGCCATGGACAATGCAGACGACTCTCCCTGTAGCTCTACGCTTCTCCAGGAGTGAATGCTGCTTTTCGGGACTTTGAAGCAATCAACTGGTTCCATTATATAGGAAATTTTTGACCAATCTGTATAATATGATTCAATTTGACTTTGTAAAGTGCCTCTAGATGACATGTTTAATGAATTGGCGCTATATAAATAAAATTGAATTTGATCGACTTGAAATGTGTGAAGGAGGGTTTAGTATTCACAGCTCACATTTCCTGGGTGCTGTCTTGAACCTGAGAATGTTCTGCTATGTGTTCAGTTACCACATCCTAAGAGTGCCTGATTAAGTTTTATGCTCAGTTTTCCTTTCACCTTCAATTTGAGTGTGCGTTGCTCACTGTCTCATGTTAGCCCTTTAGTTAACTGAAAAATGGTCTATGGTTTGCTCCTCTTTCCTCCTAATATCAGCTGGGGTAGGCTTTAGAAATCCTAGGATGGATGGATGATGATAAGAAAACCTGTTTTGATAATTATTTAATTATACATTTTTTAATTCTACATCAACAATTAGGTGTTTTTATTTTATAAAAGTGAGCCGACACATGCTACATCACATCACAGTGTACTATAGGAGGCAGCCCATAGGCTGCAGGATACTTTTGTCAATGTGAGGATGTTACTTTGAACTGTACCACTTATCAGTGCATTGATGCAAACCATGACACCCTTTCATGAACATAACTGTGGCCTCTTTCAGCAGAATAATGTGTCATACCACAGAGAAATACATTTTCACAAATGGTTTTGGGGAGGACAAAATTTAGTTCTAGGTACTGTTCAAATTCAATTTGACTGTACAAATGTGCTATAGAAATGGATCATATCCATTGAGGCCTTATTTTTGTTTATGTAAATCTGTTGTATTTCTTCCGAAGAAATGTTTTGCTTTTAGCCTAATTGCTTTTATTCATTCATTCTTGGAATTTATTATAAGTTAAGCTTGGCTTTGCAATTATTTGCTCTTCAGAAGCAAAGCTGTTTGTGATGCTGAATACCTGATGTTGTATTCTGAACAAGCGGATGAATTCTAGTATCCATTCAATTGAGGTTTTATTTCTAGGCAGTTTTAAAATCACCAGCAATTCTACCGTGAAGGACTTCAATAAATAAAATATAGCCACTGACCAGAATGTCAGACCGGCTTAACTGGGTCATCAACAACAGTTGCCTCAATTCATCTCTAATTATGCTGTATCTCCAGCTCTGGACCTGGGTGTAGCTGCCTGTATGATGGCTCAGGCTGCTTGATAAATGAATTTGCCGGGGAAGCCTGGAGTATCCAGGCTTCACTGCAGGGCTCAGAGTGTGCCACCGAGGAAAGCCACGGTCAGTAAATCACTTCACGGCTCTCTAGAGAAGTATTCAGTGCTTGTACACTCATCTACCTTCACCATGAACAAATGTCCTGTCACCATGTCATCTCTCCTGCCTGTTGGATTTTTTCCTTCCTACTTTTGCACAAGATTGGTCTGACTGAAGTGACTTCATCTACGCATTGTCTGAACTGCAGCCTATTCTACCGGGCCAGATATGGGAATGAGGGTGGAGATTTAATTAACACCTGAAGGCTGTGTAAGCCTTTTACAACATGCACTGATAACAGCCAGCTTGCATCCAGTTGGAATTTTGAAGCAATTTTCTATGTCTATTAATAGCGTGAAGTATTTGCAAGGACAGACAGATCAGAGATTCTTTAGCAGAACTTTGATTATAACATCAGAGGAGCTGCTATCTCATCCTTGGGAATAGCTTCTGCAGACTCAATGAGGCTTTGCCTCGCAGGCAGAAAACAACTCATTTCATCTGATTGTGTTGTAACAGGGAATACTTTGACAACTTTTTAATACAAAATGAAATGTTTAATATCAATCAAATATCTGCCTTACACTGACCTGCCACCTTATTAGGTACACTTCAATCAATTGCTTGTTAACGGGGGGGGGGGGGGGGGGGGGAGGGCAAAAAAATAAACCTGAAAAGTAACTGTTGACATTTAGCCAACTTTAGCTACCCGGTGGCTGTGGCTGTTTGTGGAGACCAAGGTGCCCCACCTCTCCAATAGAGCGCTACATGTAGGCCTACTCATCCCATTCATATTTACATACATTTTTAAATGCTGACTTTCTTCATTAATGGTCCTGGGTCCCTTCTCCTTTGACTCCTAATTATATGGTAGGGGACTTACACCAGTAACTTAAGACTATCAGAGAGTGAATATATAGAAAATAACCTATTAATATCTATTCCTCTAAGATAGCAGGGGATGCATTTTTGGCAGGAGAGATTCTGAAGATGCCTCTGTCTTCACTCCAAAATTGTCATACACATATGAAACTCACAGCAGTAGCTCAGACTTCATGTGTGATTTAATAGGAAATGCTATATCATTCATAGGTGACTTCCTTAAAGATGGCAGGGGGTTGTCTGGATGTAAGGTGAAAACATGGTGAATGTTCAAAATGTCTAAAATAAAGTACTGTACACATGAATAGGAAAATAAGTATAGCAACAACAAAAATTGTAACATAATTAATGACAATAATTTAGTTGGGGGAGCATTGTGGAGTTGTCTATTGGCTCTCTGAGGGGGGCTAACTCTCTTCCACTTTGAAAGCCCCTGGCTTAAACCACTGATGAGAACCAAGCTATATGGCATACCATGTTTGAATTTACAACATGTAGTACCTTGACACAGGTAGGCCACTGTATTAAAAGATGAGAAATAATACAAATATTGCCTGGTTCAATGAGTCTCAATTTCAGCTATAATATTCACATGGTAGGGTCAGAATTATGCGGAAAAAAGAGCCCTCCTAGCTTGTGTCAGTGGTGTATATTGCTGATTGTGGTATACTGATATTGGTATTGATATTTTTTGGCACACTTTGGATCGCTCACTATATTGTGAGCATTGTTTAAATGGCACTGCCCTAATGTCGTATAAACCATGCCCACCTTGTTATCATTATAGCGCACCCTTCTTCTTATTGGTTCCTTTCAGGGATGTGCAGTCATCTTTATCTGAATCTGCAGGAACTCTATGATCCTATTATGTCAAATATGGAGAATAATATCTGGTTTCGGTAACCTTGTTGAATCTATGCTATAAAAAATATACTTCAGTACTTAGAGCAAAATGGGTCCAACCTGCTAATAGCATGGTGTCTAAAAAATGTCTGTTGAGTTTACATTTAAATGCTAGACTGTTATGCAAAGCGATGTTGCATATAATGTTTTTTGTAAAGTTGTACACATTTTAGCATCCACAGTCTCCCTTCACACCACAGTGATTGAATGTTAACAAAATTTATTGATTATTTCGTAATATTTTAGCATGTTTCACAAGTGTGCAATGTTATTTAAATTCCCATGGGGTATCTGAGATGGAGCTCTTGCTGGTACTGGTTCATGATTTCTTTCAACTCCCTCATGTCAGCCCTGCCACCAGGAACTAGAGATAGCCATTAGTAGAATTTTTCACAGAGATTGGATGAATAATATAGACAATTTCCACAGAAATTTCCTCCCTGCTTCAGCTTCAGTGACAGTTGGGCTTCACTGTCATGAAAGATGCTAATATGGTTTTATATGCATTGGGAACCTTGTCACTTAATCTCTTTTTGAAGGAAAACTCTAAAAAATGAAAACGTCAGTAGTCAAAACTTAACCCTGAAAAGTGTTTAAAAATATAGACATAGGAAAAGTACAGATTTATTGAAAAAAGTTAATTCACATGTTCCACACAAACATTCACAGGAGTAACTTTAGCTTTCCAAGCTCTTATATTTGCTTTATATGCAGCGTGTAGGTCGAGTGATGCTTGACAATTAGAAAATTTGTTGAATTAAATAGAAACAATTTTTGTGCCTTAAAGATTTTGTCATAACATAAATGTTAAAGAGCGGTTTAATGACACAAGGGAAATAATATAAATAAAAACAAAACAAACACATTTAGTATAATCTCTTCTGTTAATGGTTATTTGATGTTCAATAGTTTGATAGGAGTAAACACAAAGTTTGTGAGGGCGTGTTTTTGTCTTCCACAGTGAAAGCTGCTGGTGGGGTTGAGAGCCTGCAGGATGGATGGTGCTTTGATGTTTGAACAATTGTGACAGATCAGAAGAGATTTTCTTTTACTGCTAGGCTTTGGGAAATATTGTATCATTTTTCGGATATATCCCACCCGTGAAGTACTCTGTGAAGAAATGAGAAATACTCTCTGAGCCAGTGAGATGACATGTGAATGACATTTCAGTTTTTTGTTCTTTTTTGCTATTTCATGGATATGGAGCTTATGGAAAGAAAGAACAGCCCTCTAGGTCAAAACCAAGCGACTTCTTAGATTTTGCTCAGATAGTAATATATCTAGACCAGCGTGATCCAAATTTGATATAATCTAGTCATATGCTGTAAAGGCAACCATATTTATCTGGATTCAGTAGGTTTGTTTCTACCCCTGGACAGATTGAATTTGGGTAAATACATTACATATAGAATAATGATGGCCCCGTTCATGTTGATAAATCGTGCCTTATCAGATACAAAAGCAAATATAACATATAAAACATTTCTGATGGTGTTTTAGTTAATACCCTTCACCACTAAAGATAGCAGATATTTGAATGTGCCAATCAGCACATAAAGCATCTTCCATATTTTTTGAGACCCCTGGTAAGAAAAAAACAACAAACACATTTTTTTTTATTGCAGTGGCCTAATCTCACTTCCAGCCTTTAACTTGAGTTTCTTGAAGAGTTTCCTGAAGAATTAAATGTTGTAATGAAGCCACAGAATACCATGGAACAGATATCCAGTTACATGTTCCTCTTAATCATTAGTTTTTGATGTGAACGTTTGTGTGAGGTATCTAATATAATAATTAAACAGAATTAAACATCAATAAACAGTTTATCAGAAAATATATTTTACAAATACTGTGATATAATCTGACATGAATAAAAATGTAAAAACATTTTTCATCAACAGATTAAGTTAAAGTCATATTGAAAGTACCTTAGCTGCAGCTGATCCAGAATGCTGCTGCCCGCGTTCTCACTAAGACTAAGAAAGTAGAGCACATAACCCCAGTTCTAAAGTCCTTACACTGGCTCCCTATATCTCAGAGAATAGACTTTAAAATACTTCTGTTAGTCTATAAATCCCTAAATGGCTTAGCACCTAAATACATCACAGACTTGTTATTAGTGTATCAACCCTCCAGACCACTCAGGTCTTCTGGCTCCAGCCTTCTCTGCATACCTAGAACACGAACCAAACACGGAGAAGCAGCATTTAGTTCCTATGCTCCACTTATCTGGAACAAACTTCCAGAAAACTGTAAAAGTGCTGAAAGCCTGAGTTCCTTTAAATCGAGATTAAAAACACATTTGTTTAAAATTGCCTTTGAATGTTCAAGTTAAAATGTTTTACTGTTTTCAAATGTTCTTTTTTGTTTCTACACTATCCCTACTTGCTTTTATTCTGTTTTATTTTCCTATATTTTAATCATGTAAAGCACTTTGCATTGTCTCTGTACTGAATTCTGCTATATAAATAAATTTGCCTTGCCTTGCCTTGCCTTTCCTTGCCTTGCCTTGCCTTAAAAAGACACCAATAAAAAAACATGAATCTTAGTGAGGAAAATATTTAGAGCTAATGGTACAGGTAGTTACAAGCTGCTGTAAATTTTCCCTAATTAAGGAACTATTCCAGTAGCTGCATTAGTGCCAATCACTATCGCCTTTAGAAGCCATCTGGGGTTGTGGTATGCTAAAAATATTGGATGAAATTGGACAGGTGCGCCCAGTTGGGTCAGTTGATGGTGGACTACTAACCTGGTGCAAAATAAACCTTCCCCAGACATCAGCATTGGACCCTGTGGGTCTCTTGGGAGGCTGATGCAGCCCTGTTTTCTCCTTTTGCTTTCGTTCCTGATTCCACCGTCCCCCCACCCCCTCCATCCCCGGTATCCTCTTTCCTGGGCCCTGCATGGCTGACCCGTTTGTCCCCCCTTTGTCAGTAGACATGAGTTTTATAGCTCACATCAACAAAATACAAGGGAAAAAATTGCTGCAGAGGTACTCAGTTGGACAACAGTTCATATAATACTCACATCTACATTTTCAATCCACAAGTTGAATGTCCACATAAGAAGAACAGTCCCTTTTATAGTCCATGAGCCAAAAGATTAGTGGTTGGCGAAGAGTGTGTATAAGTTAAAGGGTGGTGGTGGGGGTTAACAGGGCTTCAATAGTCTCCTACCAGACACAGAAGGCCCAAGGCTGATGTCTGGTTAACACAGGTGCAAAAAGTACCAAAATAATGTACTCAAGTAAAAGTAGATGCTTTGATAAAGTTTTAATAAATAAAAGTAAAGTTACAAGTGTAAAATGTTAATCAAGTTAAAGTAAAAGTACAGAAAAATTTGCTTTAAGTTAAAATTACTCAATTACATTTTTATGAGCAGAAGAAAGTCATTACTGGACATGTCGCACAGGAGATATTGGTCTCATAACTGTTTTTGATTAAATGAGCCATCTCAACATTCTTCTCTGTCACACCAAACCCTCTGCATTAGCTTCTCTGTGGTTTTCCTCTTCTCCAGAACCTGGCAGCTCTTATCTTCATCCAATTTTAAAAACTCGATTTGAAAACGATGTCATTTCAGACTCTATTATATGTCTTGCGAAGGCTCTGATTGAACATGTTCCAGTACATGTTTTTCAAATCAAGTTGTCTAAATGCCTCAGCTAAATGATAACCTGGGTAGCCAGTTTGACAGCTGCCAGTAGAAGCACCCATTGATCGCAGCACCGTGTAGATTCTAGCCATGAAAGTCTGATGCTAACCAACCAATAGGGAGCAGTTGTCTCCTTAAGGCAAGGCAAGGCAAGGCAAATTTATTTATATAGCACAATTCAGTACAAGACAATACAAAGTGCTTTACATGATTAAGATATACCAAAATAATAAAATGTAGATAGAAAATAGAATAAAAGCAAGTAGGGATAGAATGTAGTAACAAAAAAGAACATTAAAAACAGTAAAACTGTTTAACTAGAACAGTCAAAGGCAATTTTAAACAGATGTGTTTTTAATCTTGATTTAAAAGAACTCAGGCTTTCCACATTTTAAAGTTTTCTGGAAGTTTGTTCCAGATAAGCGGAGCATAGGAACTAAATGCTGCTTCTCCATGTTTAGTTCTGGTTCTAGGTATGTGGAGTAGACTGGAGCCAGAAGACCTTAGTGGTCTGGAGGGTTGATACACTGATAACAAGTCTGTGATGTATTTAGGTGCTAAGCCATTTAAGGATTTATAGACTAACAGAAGTATTTTAAAGTCTATTCTCTGAGATACAGGGAGCCAGTGTAAGGACTTTAGAACTGGGGTTATGTGCTCTACTTTCTTAGTCTTAGTGAGGACTCGGGCAGCAGCGTTCTGGATCAGCTGCAGCTGTCTGACCCACTTTTTAGGAAGTCCTGTGAAAACACCGTTGCAGTAATCAATTCTACTAAATATAAACGCATGGATTAGTTTTTCCAGATCCTGCTGAGACATCAGTCCTTTAATCCTAGAAATGTTCCTCAGGTGATAGAAAGCTGACCTTGTAATTGTCTTTAGATGCTTTTGAAGGTTCAGGTCTGAGTCCATCACTACTCCCAGATTTCGGGCCTGATTGGTGGTTTTTAGCTGAAGCGACTGAAGCTGTGTGCTAACTTTTGATCTTTCCTCTATTGGTCCAAATATTATTACTTCAGTTTTGTTTTTATTCAATTGGAGAAAATTTTGGCACATCCATGCATTGATTTCTTCTAGGCATTTACTTAGTTCCTGAATTGGTTCATAGTCACCTGGTGACATGGTGATGTAGAGCTGTGTGTCATCTGCATAGTTATGGTAGCTGATGTTGTTGTTTTTTATTATCTGAGCTAGAGGGAGCATGTAGATATTGAATAGGAGGGGACCCAGGATGGACCCTTGGGGAACCCCACATGTGATTTTTGTCATCTCTGATGTAAAGTTACCTACTGATACAAAAAAGTCCCTGTCCTTTAAGTAGGATTTAAACCAGTTGAGAGCTGTACCAGAAAGGCCGACCCAGTTCTCCAGGCGTTCTAACAGGATGGAGTGATCAACAGTATCAAATGCTGCACTGAGGTCCAATAGAACCAGCATGGTGGTTCTTCCACAGTCTGTATTTATATGGATGTCATTAAACACCTTGATAAGGGCGGTCTCTGTACTGTGGTGAGCACAGAAACCTGACTGGAAACCATCAAAGCGGCTGGTCGTAGTTAAGAAGGTGTTTAATTGTTGAAATACAACTTTTTCAATGATCTTACTGATAAAGGGGAGGTTTGAGATGGGCCTGTAGTTCTGGAGTAGAGGTTTGTCTAAATTGTTCTTTTTCAGCAGTGGTTTGATAATTGCTGTTTTTAGGGACTGGGGGAAAACACCTGACAGAAGGGACGCGTTTATTATCTGAGTCAAATCAGACGCTATGACAGGTAAAACTTTTTTAAAGAAAGCTGCGGGGAGAACATCAAGGCAGCTTGAGGAGGAACTTAACTGCTGAATTATCTGCTCTAAGCTTTTGGAGTTTATTTGGCGGAATTGGGACTTTTGGTCAAAATCAATTCTGGTAGGAGACAACGTTGGTACTGAACGTAGTATGGATGTACAAACAGATCCTCTAATCTTTTGGATTTTTTCAGTAAAGAAGTTTGCAAATTCATTGCAGGCCCTGGTGGAGTGGAGTTCTGAAGCCACGGACACAGGAGGATTTGTTAACCTGTCGACTGTGGAAAATAAGACACGAGCATTATTAATGTTTTTCTTAATGATCTCAGAGAAGAAAGATTCTCTTGCATTTTTCAATTGTAAGTTATATCTGTTAAGTCTCTCTTTATAGATGTCATAGTGAATCAGGAGTCTATTCTTTCTCCACCTGCGTTCAGCTTTCCGACATTCCCTTTTTTCACTTCTAACTGCTGGAGCATTTCTCCAAGGAGATTTTTTCTTCCCGGAAACAACTTTCACTTTAACTGGAGCAATGCAGTTAATGATGTCTGAGACTTTAGACTGAAAGTTATCTACTAGCTCATCTACTGAGTTGCAGCCCAAGGTTGAAGTAGCAGAGTAAGCTTGAATAAAAGTTTCAGCGGCATTGTCCTTAAAGGTGCATTTTCTTACGATGTCCCTTTGGCTAAATGAGTCACTGGTAATGATACATTCAAAGGTAACGGAGAAGTGATCGGATAAGGCAACATCAATTACATTGACCTGTGAAATGTTTAGACCTTTAGTGATGATTAAGTCTAAAATATGCCCCTGCTTGTGTGTTGGCTGTTTAACATTCTGAGTTAAACCAAAGTTTCTAAGTGTGTCACACAGTTCTTTTGCACTTCTGTCTTCAGGGTTGTCAACGTGAAAGTTGAAGTCTCCCACAATAATTAAACAGTCATAATCAACGCATATCACAGACAAGAGGTCACTAAAATCCTTAAAAAAGTTTGATGTGGACTTAGGAGGCCTGTAAACATTCAGAAACATACTTCGTACCGGGCTCTTTACCTTGAGAGCCAAATGTTCAAAAGAGTCAAATTTTCCCAAAAACACCTTTTTACACTTTAGTGAATCATTAAACAATGTTGCTACTCCTCCACCTTTCCTTTGCTGTCTGCTCTCACAAAGGAAATTGTAGTTTGGAGGAGTCGACTCCAGCAGAATGGCTGCTTCATTAGATTCATGTAACCATGTTTCTGTTAAAAACATAACATCAAGATTGTTGTCAATAATAAAGTCATTAATTAAAAGGGATTTTCCTGACAGAGATCTAATGTTTAATAAACCTAGTTTATATGATTTGGTGGTTGATGATGTCTCTGTGGCAGGTTGCATCTGACAGTTAATGACTTTCAAGTATTTGTTCCTGTTTATCCTTTTGTTTTTCTTTTTTCTGCCACGAATCATCACAGATATTCCGTAATTCCTGAGAAAAGACCCAAGCTGATTCTCGAAACTGTCTTGTCTGATAAACGTGCAGCGAGGGCCCGCTGTGTATCACAGCGAAGTAATCTGAAGGTCTTGAGGACAGGCATGTTCCGTGATACGTAGAGGAGGATCTGGGGCTCTGCGGCCTTTGGAAGATGCTGGTTTAGTCACAGAGCTGTGGCTATATGGAGAGGATGTCATCTGTAGGCCAATCTTAAATACTTTGTTCATGTTGGGAGAAAATTCCAGAAAAGGAACCTCTGGGCTTTGTGGAGAGGAAGGCGAGGTGGGTGTAGTCCGGACCGGTGTTCGTGATGATGGATTTTCTTGGTCCTCTCTTTGTCCTGCTGAGATCTGGGATGGATCCTCCTGTAGCTCTGACGAAGCCTCTTTCTGTGTCATCTTTCTGGCCATGTTTATCTTGGCTTGTTCGGGCTGCACTGGGCTTATCTTTTGTTTAGGCACTAGATGTACTTTGTTTTGGGACAAAGCTGATGGCGTATGGTTCACAGAATAGAAGATGTTTGAAATCAGCCGTTTTGCACCTGACCTATTTAGAGAGAAGCCATTGCTGCTAAATAGATGTCTTCTTTCCCAGAAGATGTTAAAGTTGTCTATGAAGGTTACAGTTGTTTGTTTGCATGTTTTTTCCAGCCATTTGTTTAACATCAGAATTCTGGAAAAAATCTCGTCTCCACAGTTAACTGGTGCGTGAGGCCCGCTAAGAAAAACCTTGACATTAAGGCCATGAACTAAGTTCAACAAACGAATGTAATCCTCTTTCAATACTTCTGATTTTCTTATCCGGGTGATGTCGCCGGGGGCTTCAGCTTGTATTATGAGTTTTTCCAAGGTCGGGCGTTCTTTCAAGATCCTCTGAAGGTTGTCTGATATTTCAGACACCAGGCCAAAGTTCGAAGGGTTATAAATCAACACCTCTGTGTTTTTCTTGTTACAGAAATGTTTAATCCCCCTTACAGATCCATTGCATAATATCAGGGTCCTTGGCCCTGTGGCATGTCTTTTCTGTGATGTCTTAGAACGAAAATCGTTGACATACCTCTGATTGTTGTCGTGATCCTCACTGGTCACATTTTGGAGCGGAGCGAATCTGTTTCGTAATGGAATTCCTGCATTTCCAGCAGGTTTACTCCTATCATTTGTTTTGAGAACAGCCCGTTGTTGTTTCATTTGTCTTGGGACATCTCTCTGTAGTCTCGGCCAGTTTTCTTTGTCTGGGTGCGAGGTTCGTTTATCCTTTGGTCTTGCACCCAGAGTGATCCAGGGATTCTCATTTTCCTCCAGGGACTGTTTGTTCGCCGAGTCGCTGGGCTGGTGGTCACCATTCAGAATCACAGGCAGGGTTGTTTCATTTCCATGCGTGGCGTTTACATCATAATTCACTTCGAGTCGACAGATTTTCAGTTCCATAACAGCTATCTTCTGTAAAAGCTTGTCAAAGTCCATTGTGGTGAAGGCAGGCATCCATTGAATCGGGTGGTTCTCCTTCATATCCGCTTCATGTTGAAGTCTTTCCATAAGAGCATTTTTCCTGAGAACTGCCTCCTCTGGGCTGTTGTAAAGAGGCATCTTGTGTGGATTAGCTGAAAACTAAAAGAGTCCACACGGGGAAAAAATCAAAATCAAAAATAAATCACAGAAAATAAATAAAATAAAATAACTAAATCCAACTTTCTGTAATTTTGGTTAAGAGATAAAAAGGAGATAAAAAGGGGAGGAAAATGCAAGCAAGCAGGGAGCAGAGAAAAGAGCGTCCGAGTAGGCAGAGAGGCGGAGAGCACCTCGATACTCGAACGGTATTCCTTAAGACCTACCATCCTCATTTGCGTAATAAGGCTGAAATGCATTCAGAAATGGAAAAAAGGACAGGTATAAATAAATTGGGTTGGAAGAAAGGGGTAAAAATATAGAAAGGAAGAATAAAACTGACAAAAATATTAAAACATACACAGAAATAAATACATTTAAAAAAAGAAGTAATTGATAAAGTTGTAAATTATAATGAAAAATACATAAACGAGGTGATTATTTAAAAAGAGGAATAAATAAATCAGTTCATTTAAAGAGAGATTTACATTGGACTCATTGTATAATTTAATAATTGTTTACATTTATTTATTTGCTGTATTCTGTGCATGTATTTTATGTTTATTTATTTATGGAGGACATATTTATTTCTGTATTTATTTCTTTATTTTCATTCGGTCCTCGCTATATAACCTTGTTTAATCTATTGCACAGCTTGCATTTACAAAATTGTGTTGGGGATGTACAAATATTGTAAATGATAGGAAACTACCAGTTCACCTCCTACATTAAGTGTTGTAAACCAAAACAAACTACTGTTATCGCTGCCACCCCAGGCATATTCCATTAGACCCCTAAAAATGTAATGTGTACAAACACGTAGTATTAAACCGCATTGATACTCGAACGGTATTCCTATGTAGTTTTTTTTTTTGCAATCATGCCGGTTTAAATGCTGTTTCTTGCCTAACGGGTAATTACACATGGTAAATCAAGCATCATAAATGAAAGTTCACTGCACTTGTCAAGACTAGATGGGAATTATTCATGCAATATGAATGTTCCTTACAATATGAGAGTGAAGGCTATTTCCACTGGGTGTTGTGTCTTCACTAATGGATACAAGCAGTTGTCTGTTCTGGAAGTGACTCATTCAGCTACAAAAAAAAAATCTCTTTATGAACATGTTCACTCAATGAGACATGACAGATATAGTTTTGTTTGTCAACTGTTTGAAATGGTTATGTGCTTTTCTACCCTTGCTCTCTGTCCATCTATGCTTTTTCTACAGTCATGCACTCAATTTGGCAGCAAAGAGCCAGCAAACATTACCAGAAAAAGCAAATCTCTGTTTTCCTTACATGTCAGAATGTGTTTGTATGGTGTTTCTTGATAAAAGGGCTGCTTATCAGCTTTAAGATATTTAGTGTTTTTGGCACAACCTCTAAAGTAGAGAATAATTATCTTGACATCCTCTCTTTATTTTTTGTATTATTTAGATATTTTATTTTGAGTGTAATGTCTTACCATCAGTTGACCATGTACAATACCTTGGTTTTATGTCTGCTGATGTTTGGTTGAGGTGGGATGCATGTTCTATAATATTCTTTTAAAATCAAAAGTATTTACGGATCAGAGTAATTTAGAGGTAAGGTTTTGCTCTTTGTTCTTATTTTTTTTAATGCCTAAGAGCTTAGTTTCATGACTTCAGTCAAATATAAATTTGCCTATGTGCAGTTCAGTTTTCTCACTTTTTCACAAAGCTAACATTTATGTAAGTCTTTTCTAAACTGTTTGCTCTTTGTGTTTTATTATCTGTCTTTCTGTGGAGCTGAACTGCCAGAGAACAGTCACGGGGTAGGAAATGGTCTAGTTGCCAGTTTACAGAAATGCATTCTTCCAAACTGCTTGATGACCTCTTATATTCTACACCATCAATCAAAAATTGTTATCCTGTTTAAGATTTTTACAGCTTTAAATATATGTCCACAAAAAAAGGAAGCGCTAATTAATTACCATACCATACCACACCATATCACCTTTATTTATAAAGCACTTTATAATAACCAGATTTTGGCAAATGTAAGATGCCAAACCTTCCAGATGCTTACTTTTTATTATAAAATGTAACTGCACTATTGTGTTAACTTACTAGTAGCACTACAGATCATAGTCTATTCAAGCATTTGTGGGATTAACTTGATTCACAGAGGGTTTATATTGCCGTCAAGGACAGCCAAAATATTCTCTTTCTGTGGTTCGATTACAGTTTAGATGTCTTATTCATCCTCATTGTTGGGATTGTTGATGGGACTAAAGTATGACAACCATGCACAGTTGTTCTGGTGATGAAAGGAAAAATAAAATTTATGAGGGTTGCTAAGGTTTTCTGTGCCATAGGGAGAACCATGTACTACTTGGCTATTACCTTTAAAGAATTTACCCTGAGCTCACTGTGAGCCAATTTCATGGCTGATATCCTCAGTCTGAGGGAGTACGCTTCAGGGGACTCTGACAATGGGTTCACTTCCAACTCATGGTGCTCCTATTTAACAAGGTCAGCAGCAACATTTTGTACAATTGAAAAACCAAACATGCTAATACATAAATGTAAAGATCCATCAGATTAATCTATCCCTGAGAGACGTATATACTAGAACATGTAAAAAAAAAAAATATATTGCGTAATATACACATAGAGTAACGTTTTTTTTTATAGGCTTTTATTTCTTGTACTTTTGATGATATTGTCAGTTAAAGAAAACCAAAACTTTAGGGTGTCAGTAAATTAGAATATCACATTAGACCAAATAAGAAAGAAGCTCAAATGTCAGGAGTGAAAAAAAAAAAAAAACTTGTCCATATCTATGCGTTTAATACTTGGTGGGGCCTCCACTTGCATTAATTACTGCACCAATGTTCCGTGGTATAGATGCGATCAGCTTTTGGCACTGCATGTAAACTCAGATTGCTTTTATAGCTGCCTTCAGGTCCTCTGCCTTGTTGGGTCTGGTTTCGCTCATTGTCCTCTTAAAAACAGCCCATCGATTTTCTATGGGTCAGGGGTATACCATGGTTATTGAATACCATGGTTATTGAACCAGCTTTTGGAAACTTTCACAATGTGGGCTGGTGCCAAGTCTTGCTAGAAAATAAAATCAGAATTTCCATAGAGCTTGTCTGCAGTGGGAGGCATGAAGTTCTATATAATTTCCTGGTTGATGGCTGCATTGACTGTGGACCAACATCAGCAAATGACATGGCACCCCAAGCCATCACTGACTATGGGAACATCAAAATGGACTTAAAGCACTGTGAATTCTGTGCTTCTCCACTCTTTCACCACAATTTGGGACTGTGATTCCAAATTAAATGCAGAAGGTACTTTCATTTGAAAACAGGCCTTTGGACCATTGTGCAACAGCACAGTTTCTTTGCTCCTTAGCCAAAGTAAGACACTTCTGATGTTGTCTCTTGTTCAGGAGTGGCTTGATGAGGAATACAACATTTGTAGCCCATGTCTAGTATTCCTCCCTGTGTGGTGGCTCTGATGTACCACCACCAGCATAAGTCTACTCCTTGTGAAGTGGTTATCCCTGTTACTGGTATACCTTTTACTACCATGCTTCTTAGATACAGAACTCTGTGAACCGTATGAGCTTCAAATAATGAACTTTGTCACATAATTACAGCACTCAGTGCTCCGTTGTGAGTTGAGAATCCACAGACCCATGGTGGAGCTCAGAGAGGCTGGAACTCAAGTGGCAGTCTGGAGACCTGGACCCATGGTGGCATTCTGGAGGCTTGGAACCACAGAGGAGCTCCAACAAGAAGTCAGTCAGAAACCCATGGAAATGCTCAGAACGCCTAGGCAGGTCTTCCTGGACAAAGAGAACTCAAGAACTTGAATGTGAGGAGAGTCAGTCTGGATCCCCTCATTGATGGACTCAGGATCGTGAGGCATGCTCACCTAAACTTCCAGCTTGGAGAGCTTAGAAATGTTAAGTGGATCCAGCTGGACCCGCTCATTGAAGAACTACAACAAGTAATGAAGAAGATGGTGACTGAGCCAGGATGGAAGAAAATGAAAAGGAGGAATATGACTGACCCAAGGGTTAAAATTATGAAAACTGAGGTAGGATTGTGGATTAAGTTGATGGTGGCACTAAATGTGCTCTGCTGCCCTCTGGTGGAAGCCAACATCTTGGGGGCAGCTGCAGAAGTCCCACACCGATGGTGGCACCCACGGCGTTAGACCAAAGCAGCTCCACACGGGCAGGAAATAACAGCCCAGGCTTAGGGCACAGGAACACAGGCTCAAGACGGAGGTGCAGAGATGGGCATCAATCTGAGCTGCAGATGCTTGGGAAGGCGTGCCGGATTCAGCTGCAGAAGCTGAAACAGGAACGCTGGGCAGAGGAGCAGATATAGAAGCTGGTAAGATGTGCTGAGTTGGAGACTCTGGAGTTAAAATACCAGATTGAGATGCGGAGAAACCAGATGAACTGCCAGAGAATGTGTGTCACTGGGTTCTTGTCCGGAAGAGCTGAGTCAGTGCTCACTAGCAGATGAGCTCCATGCTCTCTAACAGCTCATCAGATCTGGATGGTGAAATAATTCCTCCCCACTCTCTCACTCAAGAATCTAAGCAGTTGGCCAGCTCTAGCCTCCTCCAAGGTGAAGTATGGCTCTCTTGCAACAGCTAAAGAAGATCTGACGCGACTTGGACATATTTCAGAGCTCTGTCTATTGGAAGCGGCATCATGAGCGAAGCATGCATTATTAAATAATTATTGAATAAAATAGGACAAGAAACTTACAAAGATAACAGGCAATGAACAGAAACCAGAAAGCGAGAATAAGTAGACCAGAATTGGGGTGGCCTAATGGAGGACGTAACAATGAGTGTGACTAAACTGGCTGAATAAATGGAAAGGAAAGCAGGTGGAGCAATTAGTGAAATGCGTAATTGAAATAATACGGAGGGAGAGAAAGAGTGCAATGATCTGACGGGGACAGGAGGAGAGCAGAACCTAAATGGAAACCATGGTGAATGAAAAGGTATGACCAAATAACAGAACTAAGAACAGGCAGGTAGGAAAACAAGGGTCTAACAGAAACAAGAATAAACTACTTAAATCATAAGAAGCAGAAAAATGACAAACAGGAACCAAGTCTACAGATACTAAACAATACTAAAAATGTGCAAAACATAAACAGAACTGCTCGATCCCCAGGAACATAAAACTAAATGATCAATCCCCTGGGAATTGTGTCAATTGGATGTTTAAATTGAAAATGGAAGGTCTTTTGTGTTTCCTGACAGAGCCGTAGAAAACGGTGTCCTAAATGAAAATTAAACCAATCATTCTAAGAGGGTGACACGTGATCTTCGGTATTGAGATGATTGACCCAGATTTGTGTAAAACATTCAGACTTATTCTATTTTGTACAGTGATTAAGGCAGCAGGGTTTATCCAAATTGACAAATGTGTCTGCTGTCAATTGACAGTGAAAAATTATTCATTAGTTCTAATTTATAGGATGCACAAAATAACAAAAAGCTATTGTTTATGCCTTAATTTTTTGCTGATTCCTAATTGACACATAAGGCCCGTTTACACTACACTTTTTTAACCGAGCCGAGCCGAGACCAGTCTGAGCTTGGATCAGTTAACCAAGCCAAGACGACCGTTTACACACCACACTATCCCGGTTCCTTGGTTGCTCCTAGCCTCCTAGTGATGATCTGTGGTACTACCGCTCTCTGGGATTGAAGGCGGAAGCAGCAAAACAAAACAGCGGCGCCCGTAACATTTAGGATGTTATGGTTGGAGTCGGCTTTTGGGACGTGGATAAGACAAACAAACGTCTAATAAGGAATAAGGACAGACACTGAGGTTCATCACACTGCTAAGCAGAATTATCTCTGGAAATCGTGTGGCATGGTAAGGAAGCTAGTATTATTATGAATGTCTGAAATTTGTCTGAATGGAGTGTGAATCAGGACGTGCAGCCAGACACGGCAGAAAAAACGCAGACAGTCAGCTGACTGTAAGGGGATGACGCGGTCTGCTCACGCGCTCTTTATCAGATAACCGGGCCAGAAAAAAAAAAACAGGCCGAGACGTACTCAGGAACTGGTCTGCAGTTAGTGAGGTCCGGTTATGTTTAGTGCGGTCCAGTTCAGTCTGCTGACCGTTTACACTTGGTAACCGAAATAACCGAGTTATCTCGGTTACCAAGATAACCGAGCTTGGACTGGTCTCGGCTCGGTTAAAAAAGTGTAGTGTAAACGGGCCTATAGTTAGATAGCACATTTGCTTTTCATTGTCAGAAAAAATATAAATTACTTAATTTCTTGATTTAGTAGAAGAAAACGTAACTTTTACAATTTAATTAGTCAGTAATTAATTTCTTAATCTTAATAATTAATCAAAAATACTTTAAAGAACTATTACATATAAATAAAGCAATTATTACATATAAATAATTATAACTTTGTTAAATATAGTTGTTACTTCTACAGTATCCAAAACAATTAGGGCAAATCTCTTCATTGAATCTGAAAGAAATAATAGGAAATAATGTTCTGCTCCAAAAACTTTCACATTTTGTTCCACATTATTGCGGCCCTGTCATTAATAACAATTTAAACTGAAATGACATCCTGCTTTCTGCACAGACATGAGGAAAGTCAGGGAGGTAGAGAATTTTGCAGGTAAGGAGACTTCAATTAATTGTCTTGCTCTGCTTTAAACTGTTAATTGTTTTTAGCACAAAAGTGTTGCTAACCATTGGAAAAATTCCTGAAATGAAGATGCAAAAGTAAAAAAAAAAAGACACAAGCACATTTATCAAGAGACTTTATCAAAACTGAAACCAAATGAATACATGCTTTCAGCTCAAAGACGTTTCTCATTCTGTCATTAATTTCATCTTCAATTTGATAGTCTTTAGATTATGTACAAGCTTAATGATCTGTTGCATATATTCTCATCAAGGCAGTGAATCTGTAAGATTATAGGCATTAAAGCTAACACTTATAATGAAGTGCTAATAGCTTTTTCTTGTTCAACTTTATCCCTTATGGTAACTTCCTACTACATTTAGTATATTTTCTCAAATGGGTAGATAAATCAGAATTCTTTTTTTCCTTCTTTTGCAATAGAATATAATCTTTACACCCTGTCCAAAATAGGTTCAAAGGACTCCCAAACTTGTGAGCCCACACAGGAGGTCATTGTCTATGGAATTGAGTTTTCAAATTAGATTTTTTATTTTTATTTTTTTTTTTTTGGGGGGGGGGGGGGGGGCTTTTCTTGGTCTATTTATAATACCTTTGAGTGCATAACAAAAGGGAAGAAAAAATACAAGTAATTCAAAAGGAAATGGTTTCTTTCTAAATTTCCTAGTCAAAACATAACGTGTCCTTGTGAACAGGAGGGTCTCATCTTGACAGTTCTATATTTTCTGGAAAAACCTTCAGAAATACTGAATATGACATTGTTTCTCATTTTGCTTTCTACCAAAACCTTGAATTGTATTTATTGTATGAGATATTTGTCTAAAGATCTACCATCAATATTTGGGAGAGGGTTTCTTCATTAAATCAATGTCATATTCAAAATTCTTAGTTATCTGCTTCTGCAAGAAATATAGGCTAAAAAACCCTAGTCCATACTGAGACAGAAGGGACTTGATAAAAACCTTTTAAAATGCATAAAGACAAAGATTTGTCTTTTTGTGTTTTTATTTTTGATTGTAACTTTGAAGACTGCTCAATGATTACCACTCATATGCATGGGTAGATTGTGCCACCACTGTCATTACAGTATAATCTGGCCAAAAATGGACCCGTCGTCAACACAACAGGGGTGTTCTGGTGTTGATAGAGCTATTTCTGGGTTGGAGTCTCTTGGAAATTCCGGTGATTATGAACACACAAGATCACACAGGATGTGTAGTTTAGCCTCCACTTCCTGGTTAACCCTCTCTGACTGACCATCAGACCAGGGATGAAACCCAGAGGACAATCTGACTGTCACTCCCAACAGGAAACATAACTCCTTCTAGAATCTCGAGACAAACTGGGGATCCCGATCCGACATGATATCTGAGGGGTGACCAGGCAGACAGAAGACTTCATGGACCAAGATGCAGACGGAAGCTTCATCAGGGGGACCAGATGAATCATCTTAGAGAACCTGTCCACAATAATAAGGATGATTGTGTGGCCATCGGAAGAGGTGAGGCTGATGATTAACTCCATAGAGAGGTGAGACCATGGACAGGAAGGAACAGGAAGTGGTTGCAACAAACCTGAAGTTTCTCCATTCCTCCAAAGCCATCTTGACTGCCAACATATCTCAATCCCCCACATCATAATTCCATTTAACTGAAGTGAGGGATCTTAAGAAGACAGCACCTTGCCATCAGAGGCTCTCTGGCTGAGAACAGCATGTAAACCCAGTGTTAGATGTGTCAATATCAATAATGAATTGCTTTTCTGGGCCAGGGGATTGAAGAACAGATGCAGAAGTGAAGAAGATGATGGTAGGGAGAGGAGAGAAGATCTGACTGAACTTTCTGATAAATCTTTGATATTAATTAGCAAATTCTAGGAACCTCTGGAGCTGTTTGCAATCAGAAGGAGTGGGCCAGTCCCATACAGCAGAGATCTTGGAGGGATACATGGTGGTCTTGTTAGGGGAGACGATGAAGCCCAGGAATGACGTTATGGTTTGGTGGAATGCTCACTTCTCTGCCTTGGTGAAGAGATTGTTCTGGAGGAGGGAGGGAAGTACAGACCTGACATGGTTTCTGGGGGAGTGACGTTTTTGGAGAACATGAGGATGTCGTCAAGGTACACATAAATGTACCGTCCCACTATGTAATTGGTGGGGCATTCGAAAGACCAATAGGCACAACCTGGTTAGGCGTTATGGAGATCCAACTTGGAAAAGAAATGGGCACTCTAAATAAGGTCAAAAGTAGAGTCCATGAGAAGCAGAAGGTAATGTCTCTTTTGCTATAATAACATTCAAACCCCTATAATTGATGCAGGGATTACGCGATCCATCCTCTCCAGCCCCTGCAAGAGAGGATGATGAGTGAATAATTCCTGCTTTTAATGAATCTTCCACATACATTTCCACAAGGCATTATGTTCTGGAGCAATGCGTGGACACAGCCTACCTCTAGGAGATTTGGTGCCTTGGAGTAGATCAATAGAGTAATTTTGGGGGAGGTGAGGAGGTAAGGAAGAGGCCCTATATTTGTTGTACACCTCCCTTAAATCTTGAAAAATGTCAGGAACCTTAGACAGATCAGGGTAGGTCTTCTCCACCATAGTCTCAAAAGAAACAGGAGAAATAGTTTCAGACAAACAGGAAGATAAGCACTCAACTGACCAACCCAGAATCTCCTTAGTCTTCCAATCAACATGAGGATTGTGCTTCCTTCCTCAGCCATGTAGCACCCAACACGATAGGTAACTGAGGGAACTTAATGATGGTAAAGGATATTATAGTAATTTTTTTATGTATAAATGTGAAAGATATTAAAGAGATCTGGACAAACTAGGTTTCCATAGTATTTTCTAAGTAAACACATTTTTAAGAGTAAATATATGGTTGACAATTTCAATAAACATTATAGTGTTAGACCTAAACGGATCATTCAACAGCTGGAGCTCTGAATAAAACACTATTCTGCAAAAAATCTTATTCAATTTTTCCCACCACAGTGGGTGGAAGAGAAATTGTAGATATTTTCAATAAATGCAAAAACAAAAGGTCAACTGACTAAGATGGCATTGATACGATAATAATTAAGAATGTAATTGAGAAATTTAGTCAGCCCCTATCCTACCTCTGCAATCTTTTATTTCAAACGGGTAAATTTCTAGAATTGATGAAAAGCGCTAAAGTAATTCCACTTAATAAATATGGGACAGACAGCATTTTACAAACTATAGGCCTGTTTCACTACTTCCACAATTTCACAAAAAGTGAAACTTCTGGGGAGTTTAGAAACATTAATTAATAAACAAACTACTCTCTGAAAATCAATATGGATTTAGAGCACAAAGATCTACAGCAATGGTAGTCACATATATATATATATATATATATATATATATATATATATATATATATATATATATATATATATATATATATATATATATATATATATATATATGGTTCTTTTGGAGAATTTTGGATCAGGAGCATAGAAATCAAACGGGAAACAGGTAGTTCACCACTATGTTTTGGGCAACAAGATGGAGAAGGGGTATGACACTTTCTACTAATCAAGGTCAAATCTTAGGTTATACTTGCAGGTACATACAATGGGCTAACTTTTTTATTGTTAGTGGTTTCTGTTTATGTTCAAATTCATATACTTACATATGTAAGGTGGCGTTTGTGCTTTAGACTGATGAATATGCATGTGTTAATTGTGATTTTCTTTGTAATTTTTGTTTACTGATACATTTTTAGTTGGTGGGATTGTTTGTCTGTCTGAAATAAATCAATTACTACATCAATTAATTTATTAATTCACTCAAGACGACAATCTCACGATACTTTCTCCTACAGACAGGAGAACTGGTTCAGTCTGATAGAAGGGACAAACTGCTGCTTAGGTTCCTCTTGGGAAGAGATATCAGCTGGAGGGGAACTACTGAAAGGAGAAACCATAGGGTTATGTAGCCTTCTGGGAAAATACTGTTGCTAAATTTCAGACCTGAAGCATCTCTCTTTCTCCCCCTCTCCGTTAAATAAAGATCTATTCAAATAATTAAATTCTATTCAATTCAAAAAGAGCAACTGATATGTCCGAGGGTTTGACTAGTTTTCCAAATATGGTAAATGCTGTAAATCATTACAGTAACCAACCATTTTACTGAGGAGGGACATTTGTGCTGACAAAACAACAAGTTCACATTTTTTTAAATGATATTCTTTGGAGAGGTTTTAAGGACATGGAGGCCCATCCTCCTAGGTGCATTCTAAGTCAGATGCATATCAATTACCCACCTGCAACTGTCCTGGGTCATTAGAAGCTATTGCTTAGTGTGAGCGGAGTACTTTCAGGTTGACCAAGTACAGGAAGAATCAGACGAGGCTCACAGGTTCGAGCCTGGAAAATAACAGGAGGATTGAAAGCAGGAACAGCATTAGCCAGATATATTGGTGTGATAGTGATGCAATGGAACAGATTGATAATTTCCAAGAGACTCGGAACAGACTCTCCGGTAGTTAGAGCCGTGGCAGGTGTTGCTGCTTGTGCTGATGAGTGGAGCAGAGCAGAGCAGAGCAGCCAGAGAGTGACATACAGTCAGCTGGACCAAAACATAACAAATCACCACAGGAAAGGCAGAGTAGATTTATTACACTTTAACAATCTACACTGTATGCTTTGCTTAAAAGGCTTTTGTTTTGCAGAATGACAAAAAAAAGAATATTTTCAGTTGAATGACATCAATTATACACTTTAAAGCTATATTACTAAACTGTGTTCACACTTATGTAGCAATAGTCATATTATTTTTTTTTAATATCCACACTATATTTACACTCTGTTTTCATTTAAGAGTCCTTGGTAAAAAGATTAATGATGTTTCATATTTTTCGACGTGTAACACTATCTTCTAACAAATGTTGAGCAAATAGCTGGTACAGAAAACAAAAACTTTGCTCATGTGTTTCCATATTTTTATAGACAATATGGTGTATCTACATCCTTCACTGTCAGTTCACCATCAGCTCATAAGATAGTGGAAAAGATTTGAAAATCCTTTATCGTCCCGCAATGGGGAAACTCGGGTGTGACAGTGGCAAGGGCACAAAATGAGTAAAAAAATTATCAGTGCTCCACTGTTTCTTCGTATGCTTTTTTCATTGCAGAAATAAGAGAGATCTTTGTGTTTGACCTAGCTTTAATTTTTTTGCTGTGTCTTTCTCGTCAAAGGGTGATGAAGTCTTGACAGTCATCAAAATGAAGGCTCAGTGGCCAGCCTGGCAGCCTCTTAATGTGTAAGTATAATACAATGTTGCTTATCACTGCATTATTTGTTTAGCAGGTTTTATCAAAATTGTGAACATCTTGTTCTCTACCTATTATATCAGCAGTCTTCTGTAGCATGAGCACAAGACTGACTTGCTACAGGATTATCAATATACTTCTTTAGCCATTTTGAGAAAAAAATGCATATTATACATTTTGTTTTTTCATATGTGACTACTGGTACTGGATAGATTGGAGAACATTTTAGCAAGCTGTTTAGGGGATTCGTCTTTGCATTTGATTATCAGAAACTGCATAATTTCTAACTTTTAAAAGTTAAACAGAGGCAATATAGCCATTCCCCCCCCCACTAAAGTATTCATAACATCGGCTTTTTAAAGCTGCAGTCATGTTTTCATAGCTGCCCTCAAAGTTTGCTGATTAGTAAAAAGTTAGTAGAGCCTTGAAAGTGCCAGCTACACTGGTTTTCAGTGTGCCTATCAATTTACTCCCAGGTTCATAGGAGGCATTTAATTTTTTATTCATGAGGAAAGCAAGAACCTTTTTGGACTCAATTTGTGAAGAGGAGTTGGAGAATGTGAGCACAGCATTGTTTTCTCAACTGCACAGGGCTCTGTGACGGCCATGAGATCAGTCTCCAAACAGCCTTGATTAAAAACCAGGAATAACAAGGTGACTACCTGGTGTATATGCAACCACTAATACATTTCTACAGTGACTGTATGCATCATACATAAGTGGTTGTAGGGTGTGGAAGGTCAGTTTGGACCAAGCAAAATAATGAAATTATTGTGTCTGTAATTATATTGAAGAGTCCTTATCCATGCAGAAATCTCAGGAGAGGGTCAAGTACCGAGCTGGACTCACCATTTAGGCAAAGTAGGTAACTGGCTGGGGCCCCCATCATAACAGCAGGGTTCCACTGAATGTGGAAGTTGTGCTGGAGCGCCTTGTGCGGCTGTGCCACGTTTTTGCCAGGCCAGGAGTGTTAGAACGGAGTTCCTCTACGTAGTTAAACTTGGATCATGTGAGGATTGCGTCACCGCACGATAGCAGTGTACTTGTAGGCTGTGAATAAAACAATAAGTAAAGTGGCTATTTGGCCAGTACTACCCGAGTCTCGCTTGCCTGCTCTTTATATAATCACCTTACCTTGTTTTCTTTGGCTCTTTCATAGGTGAATTAAAATATATATATATTTTTTTAAATGGGATCCAAAGTTTGCACATGTAGTCTTTTACTTGATCCACTTTGCTTTTCATCAACTCACTACCGCTCAGCTCCAGATTGACATGGAGTCGGTGCGGTGAGTGAAAAAATTAGAGCAGCCACGTATTTTTGAGAAGCTACGAGTGTCAGTGCATCGGGGACGCTTCAGAAATGCACCACTCTGACTGAGTAGAGTTGCGAAGGCACAGAGCAGTCATATCATAGCGCGTCCACATTCAATGGAACCGCAGGGTTAGGGGCCCCGCTCTGCTGGTTGTCCACCACCTAACAATGCCCTGCATTATTAATGTACGTTTAAAATAAAAATCAAAGCATTTATTCCTTAAGTAGCTAAACACATTAAAAGGTCATTCAGATCACCACATTGCTTGTCATTACCACAACCGGTTCAATTCTACCTGTAGACACGAAAAAGCAGGACATCTATCTATCTATCTATCTATCTATCTATCTATCTATCTATCTATCTATCTATCTATCTATCTATCTATCTATCTATCTATCTATCTATCTATCTATCTATCTATCTATCTATCTATCTATCTATATATATATATATATATATATATATATATATATATATATATATATATAACATCTAATGGTCCCAGTAGGACATAGTGAGAATATCTTCTCTTTCATATTTTCCGTGCTAATTGTAAACATGCAGCTCTGGGTTGTTAATTAGTAAAGAAATCATCGTAATTAATCATAAATGTATAATTTATTAGTCAACAGTTTTATTTTTCTCAATAACACATGTAATGTATGATATTATATATGCTAAACAGGGATACACTTTTACTCAAAATAATACATGCAAACTAGGGCTGGATAATATTTAGAAAAAAAACACATTGACAAAATAGAAATCAGATCGATCAATATCAATAATTATCAGAAAAATTCAGAACATATTTTAAGTGCAGCCCTGGTCATTTTATGCTGTTAGTTAATGACCTATTTTTAAATAAAGAACACTGACTTCAAACTCAACCTGTTATTGAACCAACTTTTTACCAGTAAGAGATATAAAATGAAAAAAAACAAACATGTGCTCTCTGAACTCTTTGACGCTTGGTGAAGGAGTATTCCTGGGTCTGCGTTTCTGATTGTATGGTTGTGATGACTGGTGTTTTAACCTACATGGTAGGCTAGAATGCAAAAAGAAGGAAAACTGTTCTTCTACTGAACTTTTTATTGACCCTTTTTTATTGAACCACACGTCTATCGATCAATATGTATCATTGAATTATCCAATTATTATTATAATTTTATTTATACAGTTTCTAAATATTAATACTGATATCAGGATAAAAGATGAGAATCTGAGAAAGCTCAAGCATGAAGCTCTATGTTATATTTTAAATATCCATCAAGTAAAACCTTTTTTACCATAGAAAGTGTGTAATAGTGAAAATGCAATAATGGGTGACATGCTCAGTTGAAAACTTCAGACTGTTTTGCAGTACAAAAGAAAATAGTGGAAACATGGGCTGGAAAGTTTCAGGAAAACACGTACATTAAAAAAGGAGCATATTTTGAGAATCAATTTTAGTTAAATGTTTAGAAGGCTCTTGTCATTAAAATGGGCTAAATAAATCTGGTTCTAGGATCTTACCATTAGATTAAGTTTTAAGAAAATCAACTTTACAGCATTTTCTGAGTTTAAGAACAAATTTTGTTAGAGAGAATGAGCAGAAATTCATATTAAGGTTTTTCTAAAGATTCTAAAAGCTGTCATTATCTCCTACAGTGAAATGTTTTTTGAGTCAGTCTTATACTTTGTGTGTCTTCATCTTTCAAATCAAGTATAATGTTAAAAAGTAGGTAGTAAAAGTAAAAGTATTGTAAATCTTTTTTATTAAACATGTTTTTGTGTGATTAACAGTACTTTACTGCAAAGTGTATATGGCTTAAACAAAATGTAGTAACATGAATATTTTTCCTAAATCAAAATATTAAAGGTTTCTTAAACGAGGAGAGATATAGGGATAATTTAGCCACTTTAGTGCCTCTTCCCGTCCTCAACGGAGCTGAAAGCCATGCCTCCTATACAGTGCAGCCGCGTTTCTGACTAAGGCACAACAAACATTTTGTATTGTGAACGCGGATGTGCATGGTCGGATTTTGACTGCTTCCTCCAGATGATTGTACAAATTTTTTATTGGACGCTGTAGCTCATGTCTCTGATTCTTTAGCTGTAGGGGCCAGGGGAATGTTGCACTACTGTTTGATTCTCTGTATTGCAGCATGAAGCTCTACGGAACCTTTCACACTCAGGGCAGACTTGGAGGAGGGTCCTTTCCCAAAAGTTTCCCTAGTGCCCCACATTGGCTAAGTCCGCCATTGGTCAAGTACATACTTTATCTACCTGAATGAAAAATACATAGTAAACATTGAGAGTCTTATAGACATGAATACATTTTTGTCTGACCTGCATTTATGAGTACTAATGTATATGCATGTCGGCAAGCTTTAAAACTGCACCTGCTTATGTGTATATCAGTATAAGTAACAAAGCAAAGAATGCATGCTCTTTAATTAGGACATGAAAACGTGAGATATGTGATATTGTTGGTGAATACTGGGATAGCAATATCACATGTAATAAAGCATTAAAATTGTATTATTCAACCACAAACAGGGTTAAGATCTTTCTATCTTGGGCTTTGTTCAGTGTATAACACATTACTAAATATGAATATTTTACACTAATTAGCAATAATATATATTTTTAGATTGATTGAAATTATTGTAGCATTTATAGCATTGTTGGCATTTACACTCTGTTGTGTATCAGACACAATGTATAAATGGCTACGCTCTATCTCTTTCGGTTCCATAATCGAGGCCTAGAATAATGAATGTTTAACATAATTTAGAAACAAAGTTGTCCAAAAACCAAAATGCAAGTTCTCCACAGACATTTTTAATTAAATTAAACATCTTTGCTGGTTTTCTTCAACAATAGCTTGCCAGTTTTTCCAAATAATACTGTAATGTATGTATCACACATGCATTTTAATTATCTTTTTCTTTATTAATTCTATGAGAATCACACTGGAGGGATAAACTTCATTATGAGATAGAACAGCTTCAGACAACCTCTTTTATGTTTGCCCTGTTTCTTCCTCACCTTGCCAGCAAGTTGAATTGTAGCTGTATTTGTCTTATCATAAATGCCCGGAAATGTGTAAAACTAAACCAAGATTGCTAGACATTATCAATCTGGCTCGCCAGGTTAGTTTCTTCCCACTGATTATTACATTATGTTCCCCTTTTAATTTCATCACTTAAGTTTTATTCCTCTGCCTAAACACTGTAATGTCACACCTTACTCCTTTTTAAAGGATTATACTATTTTCCTGTCAGCCTGAGTGCCTTCCTGACACTTAGGCTGACTCTTTGTTGTCTCCCTTTCCCTCTCTTTTGTCAGGCATCCTCCTAAGGATCTAAAGAATGCTTTGGTGTTCCCTGGTTTATATGTGATTAGCAACTAAAAAAAGAAGTTAGCTGTCAACAATGTGAAGTAAAGATCTTCTTTGAAGAACAGAATGCAGCCATTAATGAACAGCATTCAGCTTTTTGGAGTTGATAGTAGTGGCTTCCATCTGAGAAGTGTGGGACATGAAACACTGACACTGCTTCACTTTATGAAAATTTCTATTTAATATTGAGTGCTGTAACTGGAAATCACAGTACATATCAAAAGAGTTTTATATATATATATATATATATATATATATATATATATATATATATATATATATATATATATATATATATATATATTGCTTGTTTTATCTAGCCACACTTCAAAACGTCTTACATTTTGAAATTAAGATGCATTTTATTAGGGGTTTCTTTTACAATTAACTGTAGCTTATTTGTTACAGGGCTTGGTTTTTGTCTCCTTCATTTGATCAATTTTCATAAAGCTTGAGTGTCAGTGAGAATACAGTCAAGAAGTGTGTTCCCAGGAAATAACGCTTATTTCTCATCCTCCAAGACAATCATTAGCAGGCTCTGCAAGGGCAGGACTGGGCTGGTCATGTGGATTTGATTGGGCATTATGAAAGCCAAGGAGGAATGACTGTCTAATTGTCTATGTTTCAACAAGAAGCTTCCTGTTTCTAATTAATCGTGTATTGGCTGGGAAATTTTTTGTAATTAGTTTAGCTGTCAATCATTGGACAAGACAGATGGCCAGGGATCTGCGTGTGTGTGTGTGTGTGTGTGTGTGTGTGTGTGTGTGTGTGTGTGTGTGTGTGTGTGTGTGTGTGTGTGGTTTGGTCCGATGCTGGAACAGAGCAAATGTGGGGGTGATGTGCTCTGGCACAGGGAGTATACAATAAACCAACTAAATTTATGACAATGCAACGGACCAGAGTTACACATAGCAAGACAGGATTGTCTAGTTCATCATTTACTCGTATGATCTCAACTTGAATGTTCCCTGATGTTTGGAAAGCTCTGAAACATAAAACCTGAAACTGAAGCTGCAAAGAGTTGTAGGTCCTCAATAAAAAAAGGTGATATGGTTTAGATCAAGCAATATATCTACATTTTAAATATAGTAAAAAAAGATGAAATGATTTAGATAATATTTGTTCTTTTGAGGGTTTTGATTTTGAGTCATTATCAGATTGGAGCTTTAGTGTATTTGTTAAAATTGCTCTTTTAGTAATATGTAAATATGTAAATTGTTAAAGTGAACCCCAGTCTTTGTCAGGGAGGCTTCATTGTGACAAACTTAGAAAATGTGTGCCTTTCAAAGTGCATTTGGTTTAACTAAATGCATCATTGGGTTTGTTTAGGGCAACTGTGTCTCATTAGTTGGACTAGTGCAGCATTGCCTCAGGATGCAAGAGGGACACGACATTTGTTATGCCACAGCCTTAGGAATTATTTCAGCTCTCCGTTGGGATACAGCTAACAGCTGCTGTTTCGTCTTTTTTTACTCGCATCAACATACTGCTCTGATTCACTTAGAGCTAACTCTCTTGCTCAGGCGCGCTGCCCCCTCAGCTGAATTCTCTGTGGACCGAACCCGCCACCTCATGTCCTTCCTGACCATGATGGGACCCAGTCCAGACTGGAACGTGGGTCTGTCTGCAGAGGACCTGTGCACCAAAGAGTGCGGCTGGGCCCAGAGGGTGGTCCAGGACCTGATCCCATGGGATGCCGGCACTGATAGCGGAGTGTCATATGAGGTCAGTGCAAACATTTGTTCATGTGGGTTTTAATTGCAAGAGTGGGACATTGCATTTCTCCATTGGTTTTACCATAAGCATACAAAATGAAAGACATTCTTTTTTGTAATATTTGAAGTCAAATAAAAATAAAAGACATGTTTCCTGTCAAACAAATACACAGCTTTTTGCAGTGCAAAATTACATAGGCTTTGCAATTTGCTGAAAATATTACACTAACCCATGAACAGGGGTTGGACTGTTTACACTTAAGCAAAAGTCAGCACACACCCTTCAAGTATATATTCATTTAAACAAATAACTTACAATGACATTTAGTTATAGTAAAAGAAGGTAAGAGTTAACTATTTTTTATTCAGCAAACCTTCACATGTTGTGGCTCACCTTGGGTTTAAAAACCTACAATTTACGATTATTTTTATTCTTTTCATAACTCACATTTATTATGCCCCACTCATAACCTTCCTGCTTGCCCTCATCACAGAGCAGGTCTGATTTTGACCTTGTCATTATACTGACCACTTCTTCTTCATCAGCCTGTCTGACCACATTCAAAGTCAGTTTTTCAAATGTCTACACAAACCTCTGGGATGAAAAATAAATTAAAGTTTCCTCTGCCTTTCAGTCTACCCATAACTGCCTTAAGCATTGCTTCTCCTCCCCCACAGAAGTCACTCTGTCAGCTGTGTTCTCCCGTCTGCACCAACAGATTAGTCTGTAGGTTTTGTGACCACATGTGTACACCTCTAGCAGATCCCTCGGAGCTCATGAGGATGCACACATGGCTTTGACTACCCCCTACACAGTTACACTACTTTGTGCAGCAGTTTTGGATAAAAAAACAACAACGTTATGTACTGATTGTTAACGTTTTATACTTTTGTAAACATATAAACAGAAAGGCAAGTGTTGCCTAAAATCATGCGGTTAAATATTACAGTTCAACCCACGGATTGAGCCTGTTGCTTTATGCTGCCAGTTCTCAGTTCCCCACAGGGAGTAATTTGCACATGAATATAATGCAATAACTTCAGCATCAAACTGCTGCGTTAATCTAATATAATTGAAAACTTAATTTGTGATTCTTACAACTTCAAATAGTAATTTCACTCAAACTGTAAATAAAGCACAAACACATTTTGTTATGCAGCACACAAATTCAATGTCTTTGAAAAATAAAATAAGATTCAGAAGCTTGTTGATTTGCTGTGCTCATCTAAAATCCAGTTTTACATTGTGTTTGAACTCTTAGTCCCGATGAAACATCCACATATCCAAAATATAACTGTCTAGATGCTGATTTGATGTGACAGCAAAGAATTTAGATGCAATCCTCCCCCTTTATCAGACTAACAATGTTGTATAATGCACAGTATTTCTAGTGGTAAAACAGCCCACAGCATGATGCTACCACTACCCTGTTTAACAGTAGGTTCAGTGTTCTTTGCTTTCGAAGCCTCTACTCCCCCTAACATACTTGGGGTTATTGTAATCAAATATCTCAATCTTCTTCTCATTTGAAGAACAGATGTTTGATACAGTAGAGTGAATCTAAAATAACTTATCCCCAAACATTAGATAAAATTTAATAAAATATTTTTCATCATAGTGGCCACAAAACATACATGTATCATTCAAGAGAAGCCCTATATCCATAAATGTGCAGTGAAGCAGTGCATTGGGAAGTTGTGGCTATTAAAAAGTATGGGGACTTTGGCTGTCTGGGACAAAGTCATTAAAGGCACAGGCCTGTGACAGAGTAATGAGATCTATCCTTTGTGTCATTACTTTTACTATATCTTTTAATCAGTGGCCACTCAGTACCATTTCCCCTATCTTTCTCTTTCTCACTGAACCAAACAAAGCTGCTCTTTCTTTTTTTCCCCCTCTGAGTAGCCTCGGTTGGGGGGTGAGGAATGGGCTGGTCTTATGCCTCTAGACTGCCTCTGGCACGGCTTCTATCAGCCCCATGCTGGCAGACCTTTACTGTTGACTAATAAGATAATTTTCAGTAAAGTATGCTGCTCTTCGGCTGCTGCTCTCTGACTTTGAAACTTTTACTTTGGGTGACTTTTATATGTGTCACTTTGACACTCTTTTTCACTTGTGCAAATGTGCTTTTTTTCCCCTTAAAATCCTGACAGTGGGTTATTTTTGAAATCCCATAGAAACACTTTGTCGTCCATGTAATGTTTTCTTTCTTTTCTTTTTTTCTTTCAGTCTCCGAACAAGCCAACTGCACCCCAGGACAAAATACGTCCTCTTACCAGTCTGGATCACCCTCAGAGCCCGTTTTATGATCCTGAGGGAGGCGCCATCACTCCTGTGGCAAGGGTCATAGTGGAGCGTATTGCCAGAAAGGTCTGTTTGCCTTCCCACTAGACACATCTTTATTTTCTGAAAACTCATGGTTTGGGTAAAATACTACATAGCTTGCAACAGCTCAGTTTTTCCCCATCAGTTTCTAAATATTGTCAGGGGAGCTTCCTTTAGAGGGCAGGTTGTAATGCTCCACCCCAGCCACCTCTTATGCAGTGTTTTCTCAGTCTGACATTTGCCACAGTGTTTTGGGCACAGTCTTGTCAAGAGTAAAACATTTAATTGACTCAAGTTGGGTAAAAACTGCACAGCAGACGCCAACAGAAGTGACCGTAATAAATGGCAGTGTGTCTTTAAACCTGATGGCCCACTCCACTATTGCTAATTTTCCTCTTTTACAGACTTAACTCTAGAAGTATTGTTGTGACAGGACAACTAATGTCAAATATTTTTTTGGAGATAAGGGTTCTGCAGTACCACTGACGATTCAATGATGACTTTGTATTTTCAACAGGCAACTCGATGTTGCCAGGTGAAAAACACATCCACCAGGCAGCATTTTAGCATTAAAATGTGTAAAGTTTTTTTGTTATATCACTTGTACAGAAAACACTATAGACAATTAAAAATGTAGTGCAACAACTGTTCCATCTGATTTACCTTTATGAGTTAAAAACATGGTAAAAGCAAAATGATTTGAAGAGGAAATTGCATTAAAATGAAAAGTGTTCTAATCTCAGACTCTGGCATGGACATCTGCTGTAACTGAAACATTTTAAAGCCCAATCTGTCTTATTATATGGCAGTTTTTGTCTGGTCCAGTCAATCACTGTTTTGTTTCACTGATGTAATGCTTTATATCACATTACACTCTACGCTAGGCTTAACAAAACTTAAGTGGCTCAACTGCAGCTGGTCCAAAAAGCTGCTGCTTACGTTTCATGGGTACCAAAGTTTTACATGTTTTAGCAGCAATTATTTGGCTACTGGTTTATTTTTGGATTGATGAAAAAAAAAATGTATTTGGTTGTAATTGTCTTCATGGCTTTGACAGCCAGTATATGTCAGACCTGTTTCATCTGCACACCTCCTCTTACTCGCTTAAATCAACTGATACATTTTTATTAGTTTTCCAAAGACAGAGAAATAGAGACATGAGCACAAAACGTTGGAACAAAATATCTTTATAAGGCAATCCAACTTACCTTCTGTTTTCAAAACTTTTTTTCTCAGTTTGAGATGTTCACTTTTGTGGTTTTACTGTTTGTTTATATGTATCTGCTTTCTATTCTACTTGTTTTATTGTATTTTCCTTGTATTGTTTTTTTTAATTCTTTTACATTCTTATCTTTTAGGATGTGTAAAGCACTGAATACTGAATACACTGAATATCTCTGTTGTATTTTACAATCCATCCAACCATCCATTCATTATCTAAACCCACTTATCCATGGGAGAGCTGGTGCCTATCTCCAGCTATCATTGGGCGAGAGACGGGGAAACACCCTGGACAAGTTGCTTTTCCATAACATTGAAACACAGAGGCAATAAGGACAAAAACCATGCACACATAAACTTATGCCCAAGGGTTATTTAGAGTAATCAATTAACCTAATAGTCATGGGAGTAAGCTGGAGTACCTAGAGAGAACCCACACATCTACAAGTAAAACATGCAATCTTGATGCAGGAAGACCCCAGGCAGGGATTCAAACTCAGAACCTACCTGCTGCAAGGCAACAGTGCTGTATTTTAAAATGGCACAAAAATAGAGTTGCGATAAGTGCCAGTTCTGAGAAAGCTGCAACAAAGATTTACAGGAGTGCTTTGCTGGGATGCAGTTACTGATCTTTCAGGTAACAGAGACAGTAGAGTCATCAATTTAACTTCTTTTTACTAAGGTTTATAACAACTATACTATTATTACCAAGTAATTACATTCAACAGCATGAAACTAACAATTTATTGAGCTTAAAGATGTAGAGGCAAGACTTTATGTTGCTTGTATCGACTCAAAGTTTGACTCGGGTACTGCGTGCTTGGCATGCAAATAGGAGTTGATATGGTCGATCATTTTATGAAGGAACTTTATTTTTTTTACTTCTTTTTATTAAGATTTATAACAACTATACTATTATTACCAAGCAATTACATTCAACAGCATAAAACTAACAATTTATTGAGCTTAAAGATGTAGAGGCAAGACTTTATGTTGCTTGTATCGACTCAAAGTTTGACTTGGGTACTGCGTGCTTGGCATGCAAATAGGAGATGATGTGGTTGATCATTTTATGAGGAACTTTATTAGTAAAATGCACTTTTTTAATATCCACAGTAAAAATCACTCAAACTCACTTTAGAGCTGATTTCTCATCTGTAGAAAACATGCCCTGATCAGTTTTGCTATGTTATTGTTATGTAATCATGATTAAATATTCCCTGTTAAAAACATGCTTCCATGAGCACAAATTAGCCTTAAAACTAACTAAGTATAAGACTTAGAATGTGTTCAAGCAACCAGTTCACAATGCAAAGGAAAATTGAAATATTATTTGAATAAAATAATGTTTTAAAAGTAATTTGCTGAATTCTAAATCTATAACATTTTAGACAATTGATTGCTATTGTTGTGTGGATTTGCCCTCGGTAAATTATTCTTTTAATGGAGCTGACTCTACCAACATACGTTTATGGACTCTCACAGGATAGCCGTCTTAAAAACGTTTATGGACTCACAAGATGGTGAATCCCTGTTAGTGATTCAACAGAGGAGATTCTAGCATTTAGCTGGGTTACGTCAGCAAAGTTTGGAGGATTTAAGGATTATTGACAACACTATCCTTGAACTTAAACTGTCCTTAAAAATAAATCTATTCCTATTCACTTTCCTGTGGCTGGACTTTAAAAATTTATTTTCGTAAAGTCTATGACTTTTCTGATTAAATTATTACATTGGCTTATTATATTTTATTTCTCTATTTTACACTTTGTGTTTGCTCTATTTGTTAGAATATTTACCGTAACAAGACCACGTGACCAGAATTATGATATTGCGCAGAGTAAACAATGGAAATAATGGGCATATGTTATAATGACATTATAATGAAAAAATACAATCATAATTATATGATTATATATACACTCAATGAGCATTGTGCATATGGCGGTTGTGAGCTCCATTTGTAGCCACAGCTGCCCTGGGGCAGACTGACAGAAGTGAGGCTGCCATACATAAGTGCTACCAAGCCTTCTGACCACAGCCAACAGGCAAAGCGGGTGAAGTGTCTTGCCCAGGGGCTCAACAACTGAGAAGGTCAATCGGGAAACCTACTTGTTACAGGACGAAACTTTCTAGCTCCTGCTGCACTGTTTGCCCTACATATGTATATCTGTGATGGAGCAGAGCGAGTCAGCAACGCCGGAGGGGAGGTGCAAAAAGAAAAAGGTTAAGTAGCCCTGTAGATCGGATTGGTCTTCCACCCCGCCGAGCTGATGCTTTACTTTGAAGTATTACAGGACAGTCTACTGGCTCTTACAGTAGCTGCATTAATTGCCACCATCTTGCTTTCTGATAGTTCGGTGGTACTGCTGGTAGATGCCCTATTTCTTTTCAGGCTCAAAAAAGACTAAGTAAACACTATCAGGACTTGGTGTATATTGTTTTAGTTGACGACGTTGAATATATGTTTTTTTATGGTCATAATACGTGACTGGACCCATTTAAGGAGGATGGATACTGTGGCAAGACACTATATATAAATGTATTTACTTTACTGCATATAAATCAGATTTTTTTAGTATAATGCTTTGAGAGAAGATTTGCTCTAAAATAAACTGAATATGATGTCATATGGTTCAGAATTTGTTGAAATTTGTCAAAAGTCACTCATCATCCCTCGTGTTTACTTATGCAAGAGACACAGTTCTTGTGCCACTTGTGATGTCATTGACCCAAATAGGTACAAAGGCATATCAGAGGTTTTCTCTTTAGCATGCTTTTAAAATAATTTGTCATTTTGAGAAATCAGCCAGGGAAATATTTATTTATCATCCCCCTTCTGTACTTTTAGTGTCTACATATACTTCTTTAGAAGAAAATGCTCCACTGAATAGTTTCTTTAAGTTTCTTAATGCGACTATTAAATAATTGCTTGTCCAAATCTGTTATCTATTGATTTTCAGTTCATATGGCCAGAGCAGCTACAATTCAGCATTTATTCTCTCTTATACTTTTAAATTAAAAGTATAATTAAGTATAATACTATAATTAAGAGTATAAGAGAATGTTTAAATTCCTTAAACAGGAATATAAAGCAAATATTAAATATTTTCTCTTAGAAATCCAACTGCTTAGCGGAAACCAATACAACGTTTGTTGTCCTTCAGTGGCATCTAGAGGTTGCTGTGGGAACATTACTGTTTCATTTATTTCAATAACACACACATGCCGAATGCATTCCTGTATTTTCTTATAATAGCTATCTCATAATATTGTATAATATGGTATACACCTTTCAGAGCAGTTTAATTATGTAATATGTTATCTGTCCTCAGGGCGAGCAGTGCAACATTGTCCCGGACAATGTTGATGACATTGTAGCAGACATTGCCCAGGAGGAGAAAGAGGAAGGTATTAATAAATATTCTCTTTTCCTGTTTCTCTGTCTCTTTCTCCATTGCTTTCTATATCTCTTTTTCGCATCCCAACACACACACACACACACACACACACACACACACACACACACACACACACACACACACACACACACACACACACACACACACACACATACACACTAACCCACATACACCCACACAATAAAATTAAGTAGTTCTTGCTGGATTTCAGGCATACTATGTACAAGAGCTGGTTGCCTACATGTACCAGGGAAGTTTTGCTCTTAAAAAAAGATAGCTCAAGTCAGTATCCTAATTAAATGATTGATTTTATTAAATCAAAATCAAAGTAGACAGGTCACATTGATATAATAGCAACCTGTGATTGTATGACCATCATCCATTTGGATTATTCTGTGTTGATGCGTGTGTGCAGGTGGGTGAAGGTATGTGTATAGTGTGTTTATGTTGAGAGAGTGTATATGAGCAGGTTTATCACCTGGAGTGGTGAAAAATAAACTTAAAAGTTTTAGACAAATATGCTAATGGGTTTTCTGATTTTTATGTGTTGCAGATGATACTCCTGAAACCTGTATCTACTCCAACTGGTCTCCATGGTCTGCCTGTAGCTCAGCCACTTGTGAAAAGGGGAAAAGGATGAGGCAGAGGATGCTGAAGGCCCAGTTGGACCTTAGTGTCCCTTGCCCACATACTCAGGATTTTGAGCCATGCATGGGGCCTGGATGTAGCGATGAAGGTTAGTGTGTGTTGTATGCAGTGTATACACAATGCATTGTATACACGATGTTTGCTAGTAGCTTTCTAATCATCTAATATGCAAAATATGAGCCAGATTTTTTTTTTGTTTTTCTTTACACTGCATGCAAATGTTTGAATATCCATTTGTATCTGTTATTTTAGAATATCATTGCTACTGTTTCATTTCATAAAAAAATAAACCCAAATTAGATTTGTTACACAAAGAGTGATACATTTAAAATATTTATTTCTGTTAATTTTAATGATTATAGCTGATGAAAACCCAAATTCAGTATCTCATAGAATATAGATAATAAATAAAACTAACTAAGAAAATAATATTTTATCTTGAAATGATGACCTACTTAAAAGTTAGTCAATGGACTTCAAAATGTATACACTCACATCTCGGTCAGACCTTCTTTTTCTTCAATTACCGCATTGGTACAGCATGATCTGGAGGTGATCAACCCATGACAGTGCTGAGGGGTTTAAGAGAACATATCTTGCTTTTCAATTCTTCCTTTTCACATTACAATCATTCAGTTGTGTGCTATATAAAGTGTAACTGCAATGCCTTTTTATATTCTGTTACACCACATCTTTTCAAAATTAGATCACTTGCTGATTTTATCATAAACTATTTTCCAGGACAGACCAAATAACAAGAATTTGAGAAAAAGGAAAGAAATGAAAATCAGAAAAAATAATTAATAAATAAATTAAATACTCCATTTAAGTGTCTTTTCCAAAGGAACTCTATTGTGTTTTTCAAGAAGGGCTTTAACTCTATCCATGATTTCACGATCTGAGGCTCCTTCTTTGGGTACGGGCTGACTTCCATCCTACAGTCTGCAAAGTTAACTCCAGATTAATTTCCTTCTCAGGAATGTTCATGTTGATTCCGAGCTCACGCAATCCAGCTGCAGCAGCTAAGGGGTCATTATACACCTTTACTTTCCTGTCCTCACGAAAAACCTCCAGTCTTGCTTTTACAAAAAATATCTTATATCCATAAAATCTGTGAGTTTATTTTCCTTTTATTAAGTACTTTGCACAAGTCGTTAAATAGAACAAAATACAACTTGATATACTTATCCAGTGTAAGTAAAAATGATGCGGTTATGCGGTCCATAACCACTCAAGACTGTGGTTTAATGTAATTTGTTCAAGTTTTTCTACAACACCTTTTCCCACCACCAAACTTAAATTCTAATATATTTGAATAAAGCACTATTTCAACTAAAATAAATCACCTTTTGTGTAATGTTCATCTATGTGGTGAACCCGATAATTCAGCCAAACAGAGTATTGTTTACTTTTAAGAGTCTTATTAAAACTGGTGATGGTGCCAGGCAGGCAGGAAAGGACATGGGACCAGAAGATGCAGGCAAAGACAGACTTGACCAGGTAGTGCATGCAGGTGTTGTTGGCAGAACCAGACTTGACCAGGTCATGCATGCAGAACCAGGCTTGACGAGAAGACGGTGACGTGTTCCCAGCGTTGACCAAGTGAGACACAGAAATCTCAGCAGGAACTTTAACCAGGTGGTGCACACAATAAGGGTATGGATAGGCACTCATCAGTCCACAACAGTCCAGGAACAAAAACAAAAAAGCAAAATCTGACATTTTGTGGCCTACCTTCCTTATGATAGATGTAAGTTTCTGCTGGACAACTGTCAAGTCAGCAGTTTTCCTCTTTGTTATGCATTGTAATATTCACAATTACAATGAGTGTGTGCGCATGCCTGCATGCATGTGTAAATTATTTTTGTTCATTCTTGTCTTTTTTTTGTCCTTGTTCTTTTTTATTGTCTGTCTTTACTTTGTGTAAAGTAATGTGTTTTACCCTGGTTGTGTGCTTTTTTTTAATAAAGGCAAATTTGTGTGACCTTACAGTTTCTCCCCTCACGGCATATACCTAGTGGGAGTGGGGTGCACAAAATAATATGTATTACTGTGATAAAATGTATTTGACAGAAAACCAATCTATTGACAGAAAAATGACCTACATCTGCTTAATATATTTACTATCTGATGTTTAAACTCTGGTTTCACTTCCTCTGCTCTTTGTGTTCATATTTCACACAAGAGTGTCATATCATCTGATATTCATGAATGTGATATACTTAAGCTAAACTGATAAGCTAAAATTCTTGAATTATGAAATAAACGTGTGTTTGTTTCTCCTGTCTAATCCATATGACATCCTGCATTTCAATACATTAGAGTTTAATTAAATACAGCTAAAATACTGAATAACCCATCTCTTGACAAGTAAATAGTACATCCCCATTCAAATGATTGTACTTCAGATCTTGTATTTTCTACTAGAATAATATGGTAAACATTTTTTTTTAACTGAGATTAAAGTAAATGCATAAAATACCAGAAAAGCAGTCTGTACAATGTTGCTGTTACCACCTGGCACAAAGACCATAACAAAAAGGAAGACACTCCACCTAAACCATGGGTGTCAAAGTCCAGTCCTCAAGGGTCGGTGTCCTGCAACTTTTAGATATGTCCCTGGTCCGACACACCTGAGTCAAATAATCAAGTAATTAGCTGGACTCTGAAGAACCTGAATGCATACTGAGGAGCTAATTGCGAAGATGCATATAAAAAAAATAATTGAGAAAAGTAAAAAAATCCTAAATATAATGAGATGTTTAAGAGGTAAAGATTGGGGAGCTGATAGGAAGGTATTAAAAACAATATATATAGGACTAATTAGATCAGTAATTGATTACGGATGTATTGTATATAATTCAGCTTCTAATAGTTTATTAAAAGAAATAGATAGAATACAATATCAGGCTTTAAGAACTTGTTGTGGAGCAATGAAAACAACCCCAGTATCAGCTTTACAAGTTGAAATGGGGGAGATGCCACTAGAACTTAGAAGAAAACAACTAGCCATAAATTATTGGGCAAATGTAAAAGGGCATAAGGAAAACTTTCCTCCAAATGTTATGTTACAACCATGTCAGGAAAAAAATTAAAAAAAAGAGAATCAATAGTTTTGGATGGATTATAAATAATGAGATAAGTGAGTTAGGAATAAATCATTATTTAATTAGTCCTGTGATGTGTATTCCAAATACTCCACCTTGGGTAAGTGGAAAACCTGAAGTTGATTTAAACTTATTGGGAAAAGGCAGACAAATAGAAAAAAAAGAGGTGGAAAAGTATATAAATAAAGAATATGCTGAATATTTACAAGTATTTACAGATGCTTCTAAAATGTTAAATGATAAAATTGGAATAGCATTTATAATTCCGGACTTAAACATTATGAAAAATAAAAGAATAACAGATAGAATGACAGTTTATACAGGTGAGCTAGTGGCTATATTAATGGCTCTAGAGTGGTGTGAGGAAACAAGGAAGAAGGAAATATTGATTTGTTCAGATTCAAGCAGTGCATTAATAAGTATCTTAGAACAAAACTCAGAAACGAGACAAGATATCATATTGAATATTAACCAATCAATTTTTAAAATTAAAAAATATGGATCTAGGGTTAAGTTAATTTGGATTCCTGCTCATATTGGGATAGTAGGAAATGAATTGGCGGATCAATTTGCTAAGAGTGCAGCAAAAAGGGATAATGTTGAGGTAAATATCAAAATAAGTAGAAATGAGGTCAAGAATATTAGTAAAATATATTTTAAAAAGAAATGGCAGGAATTATGGGATAGAGAAGAAAAGGCAAGATTTTACTATAACATTCAAAGAAAAGTAGGGGAATGTAGGGAAGGTAATAGGAATAGAAAAGAAGAGTGTCATGTTAGGTTTAAGGTGTCGGGCCCACATGCAGAATCACACTCGGTTACACAGGTATAAGTTAAGAATTTTATTCACTCGAGAGGTTCAGACAGCAGAACCAGTCTGCGGACGGGAGGATAACTCAGAGACAGTGGGACGGTCTGGGGAACGAGGAGACGGCTCGGGCAGGCTCGGGAACGGGGAACCGGATCGTTCTAGGAGTAAGGTAAGTGGTTAGTGCTAGCATAGGCTAACAGAGATAACTACAGAGCGTAAGCTTACCACAAGGTGCGAGAGTACACGGCCGGGAGGGTTGTGTGTGTAAGGACTCAGCTTGATGTTGATGGCAGGTGTTCGGGTTGCCGTTGAGCGGGGCGAGGAGGTCCGAGCAGCACCGTGGCACCGGGATCCTGAACAGCGAGGGGAACCGGAGGTCGTAGGAGTGAGCCTTGGATCCGGGCTCGACTCGGGAGGAGGTCGAGGGAACAGATGAGTCACGAAGGGGATCTTGGAGCTCGAGAAGGTAACCTTTAGGGAAACACAGAGACAAAGCTTTAGCATCGAGGGAAGAACTGGCGAGAGGTCGTGGCTGCTGAAGCATACCGCAACGAAAACACTCTGGCGTCCTCTCGCTGTTCGAACGCTGTTCTTGTAGTCAGTCGAGTGCTGCTGGATGAGTCGCAGGTGTGCGTCTCCGCCCACCAGTCAACCACGAACACCTGTGAAGGGAAAATAGCAGGACTGGCCGGGAGCTGCACAGCCCTGCTGTCTGAGTCCTGACACCACCCCCCCCTCAAGGATCGCCACCTGGCGATTCCGAGGATGACGAGGAGGGACGGGAGGAACGGAAGGAGTCGATAAGAGACTGATCCGGGATGGAGGAGCCGGCGAGCCATGTCCGATCCTCGGGACCGCGGCCAACCCAGTCCACGAGGTATTGAAACCCCTTACCACGCCGACGGGAGGTCACGATCCGCTGGATGCGGCGCCCATGATGGTCCTGGGCGGGTGGAGGGGGTTCGGCCGGAGGGCACAAGGAGCTGGAGACGACGGGCTTGATTTGGGAGACGTGGAACGTTGGATGAACTCGGGAGTGAGATGGGAGACGGAGACGGACAGTTGTGGGGCTGACAATGGAGATGATCTCGTAAGGGCCGGTGAAACGTGGGGACAGCTTCTTGGAGGCTGCTCGGGAGGGGAGGTCTCGGGTGGAAAGCCAGACTCGCTGACCGGGATGGTAACTGGGGGCAGGGACGCGCCTCCGGTCAGCGAATCGGCGATTGGTCTCGGCAGTGTTCTTGAGGGCTTGGATGGTCTGGTTCCAATACTGCTTACAACGGGCGATATGGTCCTTTACTGAGGGGACTGTGATACGTGAGTTGTCTTCTGGGAGTAGAGGAGGCTGATAACCTAAAGACACTTCAAAGGGGGATAAACCAGTGGCTGAGGAAACATGGCTATTGTGCGCATATTCGACCCAAGGGAGGAACTTACTCCAGTCAGTTGGGTTCTGAGAAGTGAGACAACGGAGGGCGGCTTCCAGCTCCTGGTTCAGACGTTCTGTCTGACCGTTGGTCTGTGGGTGATAACCGGAGGTTAAAGTATACCGGGCACCCAGGGCCACGGCAAACTCCCTCCACACACGAGAAACAAACTGTGGACCACGGTCAGACAGAACCTCCTGCGGAATTCCGTGGAGGCGGAGAACGTGTCTGACCAGGAGCTGGGCCGTTTGAAGTGCTGAGGGAAGCTTTCGGAGTGGGATTAGGTGACAGGCTTTAGAAAAACGGTCGATTATAGTGAGAATGGTTGTCATTCCTTGGGACGGGGGAAGACCGGTGACAAAGTCCAGGGCTATGTGGGACCAGGGGCGCTCAGGTATGGGTAAGGGCTGTAGGAGACCCGCAGGCGGTCGGTTAGATGGCTTGTTCTGTGCACATACGGGGCAAGAGAGGACAAAGGTCTTGACGTCACGGGATAAGGAGGGCCACCAAAAATGACGGGAGATGAACGTGTGGGTACGGTGGATGCCAGGGTGCGCGGAGAACTTCTCAGAATGGGCCCACTGTAGGACTCGGGGACGGACGGAAGTGGGAACAAACAATCGGCCAGGAGGTCCGGTTCCGGGGTCAGGTTCAGTCCGCAGAGCCTGAGTAATCAAATCCTGGATCTCCCACTGGAGGGCACCAAAAACACAGGATGGAGGGATGATAGTGGCTGGTTCCTCCTCCGAGTCGGGGGGAGAGTGAAGGCGAGACAGGGCGTCTGGTTTCAGGTTCTTGGAACCGGGGCGGTATGAGATGGACAAGTTAAACCGAGAAAAGAAGAGGGACCAGCGGGCCTGCCTGGGGTTTAGCCTCCTCGCTGTTTGAATGTAGGCCAGGTTCTTATGGTCGGTCCAGACGTGAACGGGCTGCTCGGACCCCTCAAGCCAGTGGCGCCACTCCTCCAGGGCGAGCTTGATGGCGAGCAGCTCTCTGTCCCCGACGTCGTAGTTTCGTTCTGCTGGGGTTAGGCGTCGGGAGAAAAAGGCACAGGGATGTAGCTTATGGTCTGGGTCTGAATTCTGGGAAAGCACTGCTCCGACTCCCGTATCGGAGGCGTCAATCTCAACGATGAACTGCTTCTTCGGATCGGGGTGAACAAGGACAGGGGCCTGAGAGAATCTCTTCTTGAGATCGGCGAACGCTGAGTCAGCTTGGGGATTCCATATGTAGGGTACTTTGACTGAGGTGAGGGAGTGAAGGGGAGCGGCGATCTGGCTATAACCCCGGATGAAGCGCCTGTAAAAGTTGGCGAACCCCAGGAAACGTTGGAGCTGCTTCCTGGTTTCGGGGACTGGCCATTCAAGGACTGCCTTGATCTTTTCGGGGTCCGAACGAACTCGTCCTCCTTCTAGAATTAAACCAAGGAAGGTTACTGAGGACTTGTGAAATTCACACTTTTCAGCCTTAACAAATAACTTGTTCTCAAGCAGGCGTTGGAGGACTAGGCGCACATGTTGTTGATGCTCAGAGAGGTTACGAGAATAAATAAGGATGTCGTCTAGATAGACGAACACAAACACATTTAGGAAATCTCGGAGGACGTCATTCACTAGGGCTTGGAAGACGGCAGGGGCGTTGCATAGGCCGAAAGGCATGACTCGGTACTCAAAATGACCCAAAGGAGTCTTGAAGGCTGTCTTCCACTCGTCCCCCCGGCGGACCCGCACCAAGTGGTAAGCGTTACGTAGATCTAATTTGGAAAAGACTGTAGCTGACTGAACCGGTTCAAGGGCCGAGGAGAGAAGGGGAAGGGGATACCTATTCTTCACCGTAATAGCATTAAGACCTCGATAATCAATACAGGGACGTAGAGAACCGTCCTTCTTAGAAACAAAAAAGAATCCTGCCCCTAACGGCGAGGAAGAGGTCTGGATAAGCCCGGCAGCCAGGGACTCCTTAATATACTTTTCTAGAGCCTGACGCTCCGCCTGAGAAATATTATAGAGACGGCTGGCCGGCAGCGGGGCACCCGGCAGGAGATCTATAGCGCAATCGTAGGGCCTATGCGGGGGCAAGGAGCAGGCTTGTGATTTACTGAAAACCTGCCTGAGGTCGTGATAGCACTCAGGCACCGATCTTAGGGACTCAGGATCTGCCTGAAGGGGCGGCTGCGGCGGGGCCTGACAAGAAGGGACCGCAGACTGTAAACAGACTGCATGGCAGTTAGACGACCAGGACTCCACCCGATGGTCCACCCAGTTAATGTGGGGATTGTGCTGTTGCAGCCAGGGGACGCCGAGAACCAACGGGGCATGTTTTACGGGAAAAACAAAAAAGGAAAGCCGTTCTCTGTGATTACCAGAAATAACTAACTCAAACGGCTGGGTTCTGTAGGAAATACTCGGGAGATCTCCTCCATCTAAGGCCGAAACATGAAGTGGCGAATCGAGAGGAAAAATCTTCAGCCCCGCCCGTCGGGCGAAAGAGCTGTCAATCAAATTAAAATCACACCCTGAATCAACTAGGGCGGATAACGAAAGGGTAGCTCGAGGAGAAACAATGGTTGCTCTTAGGCAAAGCCGCGGAGGAGACGAACAAGTTAACTTAGGTTGGTCCGTCGGTACCTCCGTTATTACCGACGGACCTGATCTTTTGGCCGTTCAGGGCAGTTCCTAACATAATGAGCAGCGGAGGCACAATACAAGCACAGCCTTGAGCTCATGCGCTGCTCTCTTTCCTCAGGGGTGAGCCGAACCCGGCCCAACTGCATGGGTTCGGGTGGCGGCAGCGGAGGATCAGCGGGTCTAGGGGGGGTCTCGCTCGTGGTACTGTGGCCGAGGAGCGAGCGGTCCGAGAGGGCGATTCTTTGAGCGGGAACGGAGACGATTGTCTAGGCGGATAGCTAGTGAGATAAACTCATTGAGCGTAGCTGGTTCCTCTTGGCGGCTTAATTCGTCCTTAAGGGACTCGTCTAATGCCTGGAAGAACACAGTCTTCAACGCGCGCTGCTCCCAGCCAGCCGCGGCGGCCAGTGTGCGGAACTCGATGGCAAAGTCAGCCAAACGTCTACCCCGCTGTCGGAGAGCCAACAGTCGCCTGGAGTCCTGAACCTGGTCTGCCTCTGCGGCGAAGATCATCTTAAACTCAGCCAAAAACTCATCAAAAGTAACACCAAACTGTTGGCAGTCAGGGAAACGTGCCTCAGCCCATCTAAGAGCACGACCCGTAAGTAACCGTAAAATAAAAGTGATCTTAGCCTCGTCTTGGGCAAATAAACGCGGGGATCGGTTAAAAACTAAAGTGCATTGAAACAAAAATCCTCCACAATCTCCGCTGTCTCCGGAGAATTTCTCCGGAGAAGGGGAGGAGGTTTCTGTACCGGGTGATGACGTTGCAGGAGGGACGACAGGCTCAGGGGCGGGGCCGGGCGAAGCCGGAACAGGAGGCTGCTGGTTAGCGCTTAGCATAGCGGTAAGCTGGCTAATCTGGCCGGCTAAACTCTGCAACTGGCCTTGCAGGCCCAGAACGGTGGATTCCAGCCCCCTAATTTGATCCTGCTGGGCCGCTACGGTCCCACCGAGTGTGTCTGCTGGGTCGAACTGGTGGCCAGAGTGTTCTTCTGTCATGTTAGGTTTAAGGTGTCGGGCCCACATGCAGAATCACACTCGGTTACACAGGTATAAGTTAAGAATTTTATTCACTCGAGAGGTTCAGACAGCAGAACCAGTCTGCGGACGGGAGGATAACTCAGAGACAGTGGGACGGTCTGGGGAACGAGGAGACGGCTCGGGCAGGCTCGGGAATCGGGGAACCGGATCGTTCTAGGAGTAAGGTAAGTGGTTAGTGCTAGCATAGGCTAACAGAGATAACTACAGAGCGTAAGCTTACCACAAGGTGCGAGAGTACACGGCCGGGAGGGTTGTGTGTGTAAGGACTCAGCTTGATGTTGATGGCAGGTGTTCGGGTTGCCGTTGAGCGGGGCGAGGAGGTCCGAGCAGCACCGTGGCACCGGGATCCTGAACAGCGAGGGGAACCGGAGGTCGTAGGAGTGAGCCTTGGATCCGGGCTCGACTCGGGAGGAGGTCGAGGGAACAGATGAGTCACGAAGGGGATCTTGGAGCTCGAGAAGGTAACCTTTAGGGAAACACAGAGACAAAGCTTTAGCATCGAGGGAAGAACTGGCGAGAGGTCGTGGCTGCTGAAGCATACCGCAACGAAAACACTCTGGCGTCCTCTCGCTGTTCGAACGCTGTTCTTGTAGTCAGTCGAGTGCTGCTGGATGAGTCGCAGGTGTGCGTCTCCGCCCACCAGTCAACCACGAACACCTGTGAAGGGAAAATAGCAGGACTGGCCGGGAGCTGCACAGCCCTGCTGTCTGAGTCCTGACAAAGAGGATATTATATCCAGATTAAGGTTTGGGCATACGGGGCTAAATAGTACTTTGAAAATAATTAATAAACATAGTACAGGGTTGTGTAATTATTGTGGAGAGTCAGAAACAGTGCAGCATATTTTTCTAGATTGTGATAAGTACAATCGGGAAAGAGAGATATTAGTCAGAGAGTTAAAAAGAAATAAAGTAATTTTAGATATTAAAAATCTGCTGCAAAGGTCCTCTGAAGATGTAGTATTTAATAGCATTTTTAGTTATCTTAGGAAATCAGGTTTAATGGGAAGATTATAGTGATAGGACATCTAATCTATACTCCAGTCTGGAAGGTGGCGGTAATGCACCTATAAGTTGTTTGCCAACCGCCAAAAAAACCTAAAAGAAGAAGAAGAAGAAGAGGAGCTAATTGCGCCATTTGATTCAGGTGTGTGGGAGCAGGAAAACCTCTAACATTTTCAGGACACTGACCCTCGAGGAGTGGAGCTTGACAACCCTGAGTGCTAAACGATGCAAGCTGCACAACAAAACACAGCTGCCCTTTCTGTAAAGAAGTGCCAGTTTAAAGGTCTCTTTCAGGATTGGTGGAGCAATAGAGGTGAGTATCCAATCGGGAGAAGAGGAGAACCTTAACAGGAAGTGATGCAGGAGGAAATAAAATAAATAACCCAGTAGAAGGTCTCCATCAAGATCCCATAGCGGAGCCAGCCGGCAGGAAGCAGCAACTGCTCCTGAATTTAAATAAGAGAAAAGAGAAATGACAAAAGAAGGCCACTGGCCGTAACTGTTGCAAATAGTTTTTTTCACTTAATTCACCAACATGCAATCAGATTTTTGCTAAACAGACTTTTATCTTAGTGTTATCACAATTTAATCATGGGTACATTCAAGGGCTTACATCTTTATATTTGCCCCTGTTCTATCAAGATGCTTCCACCTGTATGATGTCTGAATGGATCACGTGGTCTCCATGTAGTGTTACCTGTGGGACAGGCAGCCGCTCCAGAGAACGTTATGTCAAACAGTTCCCTGATGATGGCTCAGTGTGCACTTTGCCGACAGAGGAGACTGAAAACTGTGTGGTTAATGAAGATTGCTGTGAGTTTTCCTTTTCACCATATTTTGAAAAATACATTGACTGTATGGTTATAATGTTTTGTTTTAGTGTACTTTGTAGACCTAAGTTAGCATTTTATTTTGTTTCTACCATAACCTTCTTGTCTTTAGCCCCCAGCAGTTGCCTGGTTACTGAGTGGGGTGAATGGGATGTCTGCAGTGCTACTTGTGGTCTTGGCATGAAGAGGAGAGAGCGGATGGTGAAGATGCCTCCTGCAGATGGCTCCATTTGTGGGGCAGAGGTTCTAGAGGTTGAGAAGTGCATGATGCCAGAATGTCGTGAGTAGCAATGTGACTTCCCTAGTACTTGTTTGACGACAAGCATTGCGAAAATGGTCTCCGTTAGGCCCAAAAGTGGTCATCCTATATGTTAGCTTTTACATGTATAGTATTTCTGCCTTTAACTGCAATACCTGGAAAGATATATACAGTATCTAGGTTTTTTATTTTTATTTTGTTTTGTTTGTGATGAATAGATACAATACCATGCTTGTTGACTCCATGGTCTGAGTGGAGTGACTGCAGTGTTACATGCGGGAAGGGTATGAGAACACGACAGCGTATGCTCAAATCTCCGGTGGAACTTGGAGATTGTACAGAGGAGTTGGAACAGGTGGAGAAATGCATGTTACCAGAGTGTCGTAAGTATTAAATGTCCTCATTCAAACACCCAATGAACCTGTGTATTCAGAGTTTATAGTAGTTTGTGGCAAAATCTATTGTAAACACATTTTGATGTTTTGTGAAGACACATACTCTGATGTAGTTGTTTACATTTCTGATCGATTATCTACTGCTAAACTATCTTAAAATTATGGTATTTGTTGGTCCATCCATCCATCCATCCATCCATCCATCCATCCATCCATCCATCTATAAATACCAGTAATAGTAAATATTACACCTACATTCATTCTACATTTAGTCAATACCAAGTACGTAATTACTCTATTTAATAAAACACAGCTTGTACATTTAAATTTTGCAAATCAACAACTCATATTTAAATGTATTATCTTTTATGAGTTTTAAATCTTTACACATTTTTAAGTAATATTATCAATCATAACAAAACAGTTTTTTAACATAATCTGGGACAAGCAGTTGCATTTCAAGCAGTTGACCATTCAGAAAACCAAACGGGCAGCACCTGTCTAGCAAGGCGGTTGCCACCTTATGTTTTGAAATTCTGGGTCAACTGCAGTATGAATAAGAACTTGCTCCTTCTGGACCAAGGAACCTACAGCGCCATTTGAAGTTTCCTTCAGAAACAGTGGTTTAAAGGGTACAGCTCACATCAATGGTGTGTTTGCTGTGTTACACAAAAAAATCTAAATATCCCATAGTTTATAAGAAATCCAAAATTTACACAGTAAAATTAAAGGGGCAGTGGCACGTTCATGTTCTTACTGAAGAACAGTAAGGCAAAAGAAAAAGAGAGCTCTATCATGTTAAAACTCGAAATGTTTATTATTCTAACAATATACTTTTAATGTTAGTACTATCTACTTCAATGTTATCTTAATGTACTTTTCATGTTTAAACAATATAATTTGATGTTATTGCAATATACATCTTTATACCTTAAAACTATAGTTGGTAATCCTGTTGTGAAACACTTTTTGTTATATTGAGTAAAATCGTCTTTCCATACTGAAAGTAGTTACGGAAGGACATTATGTATTCACAAAAAAGGAGGTTAAAAAATCATTCTCTGTGGGAGCTGCAGGCCTGTAAAGAACGGCAATAATTTTGGAAGATGAGGATGTCCCAGGAGCTTCATTTCAACATGCTTCAATCGAGAAGCACAGCGTTCGAACTACTGAGATGTTGGTTGAAATGTAGAGCCCTGAATGTTGGAGGAAAGAAAGCTGTATTAGTGAGGAAGGTACAGTTTTCTTTTGCTGGAAGTATGGTTGGGCTGTGCGGTAGCTAACTCGTTCCAGCATTATGTGAGCTAGGCTTAGCCAAGTCATTAGCAGTGTTCTCCCGAACAAAAATATAAACCTAAACATTCCACCTAACGTAAATCAGCTCCGTCGATTCGCCCGCTGGTTCTCCGAGTTACCCCCGCCAGAATCTGTATCCACCGTGTTGGGAGCACACATGCAGCAGGAAGAGCGAATCCAGCCCTCTCTGTCTCGTTTCCAACCATCTACACATGAAATAGAGATGTTTTATTTTTGTTAGCGGAGAAAAAGAAGAGGGTTGTAACATCATTGTTTAGTTAGTGCGTTAAAATTGAAGATTTAACACATTGGCTCAGGGTTGTTTGTAGAGATTGAGGACGTTAGGCTGATGGATAATCACATCTGTTTAAACTCGACTGATCCCGCAATAACCCGTTCTCAGAAAGTAAACAGCTCTGTGGTCATTTGCAGATGTCTCACGAAAATTATATTTGCTTTGTGTTATTAGATTGTCACGTGTCTATCTGCTGAAACCAAAAATCCCCTTTCCTGAGTCTGTCACAGCTGTCTGCTTGTTCATGTATGTTTTGTTGCTAGATAGACCCGCATGAATGGATCATATAAAACAGATCCCTTGTGATCAAATAAACACAGAATAAAGTTACAGTTGAACTGTAAAGCCCTCTCGCTTATACCTTCTTATCCAACAATGGCATTTCTCAGCATTCTTTCTGGGTTTAGCAATGGGAATGAAAAAAACTCCTTTCTTATAGTCACGGTGGCCATATCGAGAGTCACTCCATTATAGTACCATGATATTTGCTGATACAATATTCGGGACAGAGCTCTCTGCTTCACCTCTACACAGCTTGTCCGACCACAAGATGGCCGGACACAGATGCAGTGCCTGTTCTAAATTTAGTTATTTGACGTCATTTGAGGATTGCCCCATTGGTTGTCCCACATGCCAATCCATCTGAGGCGCTCAAGTAACGCCAGTGTCCAAGCTCATTCCTCCGCCTGCTGGCTGCGCATGCACACTTCTAGTGTTTATGTATCCGGTTAGTTTAGCGGTTAGGTTAATGGCTAGCTTAGCGGTTAGTCGTTCATTGTAGCTCCGCTGCTCTCACCGTAGACTTTAAACATGGTTGAGAGCCACAAGAAGTGAACTGTATTCATGTTTATGAGAAGAAGAGGAAGGACTAAGAAATAAGACCAGATTGGATTTGGGAGATTTTTTTCACGTGATCCCCCTGAAGAGCGGTAGAGCAAGGTAAGACGGTCTTGCGCATGTTCAGTTATTCAAAGAGTGACTTGGGGAAATTTCCAGAAAAAATCGGCGACCCTAGCTTTAACAATACCTTTTTACAATATAAATATTATGTATATGTTAATCTGACTATTATAGTATATTGCACAAAACATCATCCATCCCTACATACCTAGGCTATACCTGCTTACCCTTTATTGACAAAAATATATATAACCAAATCTCAAGTTGGTTGGATATATATATATATATATATATATATATATATATATATATATATATATATATATATATATATATATATATATATGCTATTGTGGCCTCGTATTGTTTGTAAGTCTTGAGTGAAGTCAACTGAAATCATACTGATCCCTGAATGTAAATCAATATACTTACCCGTTTACTGTTATACCCTTAATGTTCACCTTATAACATAAAGAAGTTGATGACATGCTGATAAGTAGCTGAGAAAATGTCTGGTAAACCAGAACTGATTGAGTTCTAGTTCTTGGTTTTTGTTTGGCATAAGCCACAAAGAGATTTTCCTGTTGTTCAGCAGCATGGACAGTATTGTGTGATTATGGTGTATATACTGAAAAGGAACTTAAAATGCATCGGGCTATACAGGAGGCAGAATGAGTCTGATTTCACTGAGTTGATAGCATACCTGACTGATGCACAGGGTGGCCCCAGGAAGCTCCACAAATTCAAACTACACCACTTGAACTGCATGTATATGGGTTATGTTATCACAGAGAGTACCATGAAACATTTACAGATATAGCTGGACCCATACAGAGTTTAACAAAGACAAAATTGGCGAAAAATTTGCCTAAATTAATTTACCATCTTGACTCCTTTGACAAACTTAAGCTGTTTTGTTTGATGCAGTTTTAGAATGTGAAATGTTTTACGTTTTAAGAATAAAATGTATTGTTCAAACAACATTTTGACATTTATGCAAAAATAAATAATACACTGTAAGAATGTGATAAGTTTTTGTTATAATGAGATGAATGTGTTTGGTAATGTAAAATTATATTGTTCATGAAACAACGTGAAAAGTACATTATACTATTGTATCTATTATTCCGCATGTTCAGCTTGACATAATTAGATCTTTTATTTTTTTTACGTTTTGTAATTTTTAGATATCTTTTCATTACTTTGGATTGTAAGATAATCATTGACACCATATTGTGAAATTTATATGAAGGACATAGGACAATTGAAACACAATTGATTGTTGGGCTGCATTTATTGCAGGTGTGCAAATTTAAATGTAAAAGAATACTTTGCACTTTTGAGTTTATTAAATAATATGTTTCAATTAACCTTATGAGACAAGCATGGTTTAAAGGAGATGCTACACTTAAATTAGATGAGGTGTATATTGCTCTGTGTGGTTATGACATATGATAGTGGCACAGGACAATATACATGATGTGTGTAAAAAATATTTTTAAATTTAAACCAGTTTTAACAAAATTATTTTACTTTACAAATAATAAATGAATCATTTTGATAATGGTGGCATTGGCTAGCTAACTTCAAGTATGTATTTATCACAAGATTAGTACATGAACACTGTTAGATTTTTTTGTTTGTGATTTCACATCAGATGTGTTCTTCCTCCCATCTCCCTGTGCTTATGTCTTTGTCCTTAGCCATTGACTGTGTTATGTCAGATTGGACTGAGTGGTCAGAATGCAACAAGTCCTGTGGCAAAGGTCACACTATCCGGACTCGCATTGTGACCATGGAGCCTCAGTTTGGTGGAGACTCATGCACTGAAACAATCCAGAGAAAGAAGTGTAAGATTAGAAAGTGCAGTCGAGGACAAGGCAACAGTGATGAGAAGAGACGACGCAAGGAGCAGCGTGAAAAACGAAGGAGCAAACTGGGCAGAGTTGAGGGAGCTTCTGAGCATCCAGGTTAGTAATTGACTTTCAGTCGTTGGATTACTATAGATTTTTTTAATAAAATGCTAATTTGTTTTTAATGGCTGTGCCATCTTTCCTGTATTTCTATCTTTAGGTTGCAGAATGAGGCCCTGGTCTAGCTGGACAGAATGTACCAAAATGTGTGGTGGAGGTATTCAGGAACGACTTATGACGGTAAAGCAGAAGTATAAGGCTGCCCAGTTGTCCAGTTGCAAGGACAGGAAGGAGATCAGGGCATGTAACGTCCATCCCTGCTAGGATGAATGCATAAAAGGAAAGCTGAAACAGGAAGAGACGTGGACTGGGAAGAAGACAGCGCACTGTCGCACAATGATTCAATGCACTCTGTTTAGGGCTGAAATTACAGATTCTTGGATCTGTATGTCTAAATCCAGAGCTCAGGTCATGTGTTGTTTAGATAAAATGAACTTTGCGATCTCTGGAAAACTGTGGATTCAAATTTGCTCCATCTGCTGTGCTTCATAAATTAACTGTGTTAAACATGTATCTTTTTTTTTTTTGCAACATCACTGTAAACTCATTGTGATATACATATCTTGAGAAAGATGATTATGAAGTTATTTGTTAAGATTAAAGAAAACTGCTTTATCCTGTGGTATCCATAAATAATTAAGTGGACTTTGAAGCACAGGGGCCCAGCCATTCCAACAATTTATATGAACTTTTATTTGTTCAGTTGTTTGTAGGACCCATAAAGCCCTGTTGATTTTTTTTTACCCAGTGTAATGGTTGTACATATAGATGCATCTTGATCGAAGACTATATAAATTGGATCGTCATTAGAAAATGTATCTTTTTGCAGTGTAATTTTTGATAAGAATGTGTCAGATTCTTACCAAAGTCTTGTGTAGGTGGTTTCTAGATGTGTCCCCCCTTTTTTTGTTATTTCTGTTCCTCTAACATATTAATATTTTGAAATAATATTACCTTTACAATAAAAGTAAATGTGACAACTTGTCAGTTGGATCTGTCTTTTTGTTCATAGAGTTCTGATCTATAGCAAGAACCCCCCCCCCCCTCCCCATGTGCATATGCTGCCACCAGATGGCGACAAGAGGCTTATAAAAGACGACCTCCTCTGACATCTATGCTCTATACTTGTATAATAATATGTATTTACCACAACAGACAAAAGGTGCTCTTAGTGTATTGTGTCTCCTAAAAAAAATTTAAAACCAGTTAACATTTCATGTATTGTGCTGTAAAAAATGTATCCACTACAAAATATTTCCCCATATAGTCTGGCATTTATCTTGAGCATTTCAATTGCAAAATAAATTAATCAGTTAGATTGGGAGGGGGTGAAAAAAACTAATAATCTGTTAAAACACAGATTCAATGTCAGCATTCAGACATCTTTGGTAGGACTCTGTCAGCATACCACATCTCGACTCAGTTTACCTTGCAAAATCCCTCCAAATCTCTCAGATCGTAACCGCATCTTTTGTCTGCAGACCAAAGACCAGTTCAGGTGACCCAACAAATTTAAATTTTAATAAGGTTTGGGGCACTGCTAGAGATAAGCACCAGGTGTTCTTTTGATGCTGTCTTTGTGCCAAACACACTTTTTGGAGTTGTTACCCGATACTTTATATTTGGAAGCGTGATTTTATTTCACTGTAACACAATATCCTACAAAGTTAAGAACGATTTTGCTTCAGCCTTTTTGTTTTTAATTTGAAATATCATCCTATTTTCTCTTCCATTAGACAATGCTCTTGTACCCATCTCCTGACTGATCCTTTGTAACCTCTCCAAACACTATTAATTTGGTCGAAGGGTACAAAGGTGATAACCACAGGAAAATCCAACTACACCTGAACCTGTGCACACTTACACGCCTGCTGACAAAGGGGGACAGGAAAGAGGGAGGGCCCAGAACTTGTGCTCTGATCGTTAAATTATGGGCAGCAGGAGCCCTCAGCTCTGCTACTTGCGATGTTAGTTTTTTTCACAGAACGCTTTCCAACTTTTTGTGAGATTTGAAGATTCAAAGGGCTGTTTTTATATCAGACTGAAGAGTATGGTAGCAGAACACATGATAGAGAGAGAGACAGGTGGCCAGATGACAACAGACCAATAAGTTGCCCATGTGAATATTTTTAGCTTTAGTCCACTCTTGTCTAATTAGTTATGGCTGGATTTGCTGAATCACTTATATTTTTTCCCAAATGCACAATGTAAACAAATACACCTGGAAAATTGGGTATTTATTGTATGTCATAATGTACAGCTACAAATGGAAAATATTTTGTACTGAATTAGAAAAATACCCAAACAAAAGTGTTTTATTAATTGTAAAACTGACGTGAGTAAACACAAAGTAAACAGTAAGTAAATCATAGTAAAATTATCACAATTTATTGCTAATACGGGAACACTTAATTAACCTGAATCATTTTACAAAATGAAATGATTCAATAAATAAATTGGCATAGAGCCTAATGGTAGTTACACCCTTGCCCTCCATAGAGGGCACTGCAGATGGAGGGGCTGGCTGACTGGTCAGAGAGCAGAATGGATCAGAGACCGATCATCCATTTTAGTTTCAACGATCTTGCATTATGGGAAACTAAAATTACTGTTTCTGATCGAGGGAACCTCATATAGGGCAAAGGAACTGCCTGCGCATGCAGAGGACAGGAATTCCCAAAAGTATTTGACTTGTTATATCTCCCATAATGGACGAGAACAAATGATAGGGACTGGATAATAACAAAATGCCTTATTTTATCTAACATGTTTGCTGGTCTCTTACAAAGCTGAGAAAAGGTAAACTAGTGCACTAAATTCCATAGAATATATGCACCCAGGTGTTGACCTGCCAAAGCTGCCAGCTGGCCTGCACACTTATGGAAAGATTTTATAGTGTGATGGTTTTTGGCCCACATGCAGAACACAATCAGGAGGCAGAGAGCGGTTTAGGATGTTTATTAACAGGGACGGAGGTTCACGGAGATGAAGGCTCACTACGTGAGCGATGGACGAGAAATCATAGGGAGGAAGGATCACAGAGAGGGCGGCCAACAGTGATTAGGGAACCATGACCGATACTCGTCAGGTTCAGGAAACCTAGCCGGGGGGCAACGAAAGACTGATTCAGTGGAGATCGTCTCTGAGGTGGAGCCTGGTGACTGAGCGACAGGTGAGCGGGTAGATGGGACTTGGCGGAGGTCCGAGCAGCACCGAAGCAGGAGGCAGTGGCACTAATCAGCTGGAGGAACCAGGGAGGGTGCAGAAGGGAATTCTTGTCCGGCTTGATAACAGCAAGGGGGCTCGGGGGGAATGCCAAAGCAAAATCTGAGCGAAGAGGTTCCAGGGACTTGACTTGAGACTTCAGAACTCAGAAGAGCGTCCAGAGAGTGATCCAGTGGATGAAGCGATCTGTGAGAAGCAGGAAACATGAGTTAGTACTGGGAACAGGTAAACTGTCGAGGGACAGTGGCCACTGATATGTACCACAACGGTTTAACACTCTGGCGTCTTCCAGCTGACTGCAACCTGCGTTAAAGCTCCAGCCTGGAGCTGCTGAACGAGCCGCAGGTTCGCACCACGCCCACCAGTCAAACTGCAATCACCTGTGAAAGAGGGAGAGAAGAGAGCTCAGGCAGCGTTGGCAGAGATTTGCACAGCACTGCCTGCAGAATCCTGACATATAGTAATTTTTTTTATATCCCCCTGCTTTTCAGTGTAAAATAAAATGCAACTTTACATGTAAAAAAAAAAAGTTTTAAAATGATTTATATCACTGAAACTGCCATATTCGTAAGAGTTTGTATACTACTCTAGATCCAGAAAATAAAGGTACAACTTATTTGTTTTTTTAGATGATTGGCAGTTATTCAAAAAAAATGATTAAAAACAAAACAGAATATAAAACAGCTCAATCGTATTGAAGTATAAGTGTTAGGAACATGGACACAGGGGACCTGAAATTCAAGCCAGACAGTGTTGCATTAAGAAGGTTTACTTATAATGAGACCTGGAAAATAATCAGAGACTCTCTGCAGGAGCATGCTGGTGACAAAGCAGAAGTGAAAGCTGACTTACTCATCACAGAGGAGACAGAGAAAATGGCTGAGGCTTGGTCAAAATCTGAGGGAAAAGTCTATGGTCATGCACAGAAGTCCAAATAGGGCCAAATAAGTCCTGGGACAAGGTAATGCTCATGTCATGATACAAATCCAGGTTGTGGTCCAGAAATCAGAAGCTAGATAGATGTCCAACAAGTACAAGGCAAGTCAGGAAAGTACAGAAACATCACCTTGCTAAAGATAGAGAAATCAAATATGATTGAATATAGTTCTATCAACTATCAATAATCTGGCACCTGCCACAACCCAGTGTCACAAAAAAAAATTGCGTAAAACCCACATTGGTCCAGAAGGGAAAATGTAGCATTGTCACAGTTTGAGTTGCATAATACGTTACCATGCTGCGTTTTATTGGGTCTATTCATTTACATTTCCCAGTGTCACTACCCTCTGTCTCTGGAGAGCTTATAGGGGCAAAGGGAACAGGTGTGTGAAATTGGCTTGGTTCCAGTAACGGTAAAGCAGCCTCGCGGGTAAAGCTGATTAGAATTACATTACATTTCTCTTAAATTTTTTGGACTTAACAGGATTCAGAAACTGTAAGTTGGTGTTTTTTCTATATTAAACTTTGCTCTGTGGGGTCTGGAGACCTGGACACATCCTGCCCATCTCCGTTCTTGAGTAGTGAGTGGCGGGGTCGGAGTGACAGGCTTTCCTCATGTTGGAGCCCCAGGGTCTGGGGTAAAAAATGCATATCACAATGCCTTTTCTGTTTCCATGCCAACACAACCACATTTTGGGAAAGCCTACACACTTCACAGATGATAGAAACATGGTGAGGGAACTGTTACTAGTAAGACTGAGATGTCAAAGACTTGCATTGGAGAATAGTGGTTCAGGAGAGCTGAATAGGTTTAGAAAAAAAGAGAACAAACATTGTGTATTTCTCATCTTTTTGAAGGAATTTGAAGTTGCTTAAGCACTGAACAGGTGTGCCATAGTGCTGTAGTAGCATGTGGCCAATTGTAGCTCAGTTTAGGCTTAAAAACCAATGCTAAGAAATACAATGGTTATGTAAGTAGTGATATTATAATAATTATATTATAATGTCTGTGATCACACACATTAATATTTATATTCTGGGAACAGACCAGGCTGCTAACCTAAATTCTTATCCTTCTTCTACTATTGCTTTTTTATTTTTTTACATCAGTTGTCATATGCAAAACATCAAAACCCATGGTAAGTTTGCATATTTGCCACAAGGATTGAATTGCATATTTTAGCAACCATTAGAAAAATCACATATTTTTCTGACCTTCCAGAGTTTGTTAAAGCAACCATGATCTAGCCACTCTGTACCACTTTGTCTCTGAGGTTTTCTTTTACTTTTTTTTTTTTTTTTTACTTTGCCAGGTGTGTTTAAAAACATGTCTTACATAGCTCGACATTTGAAGATACAAAGCACATTGTGAGGAGCATCACATACATTCACGAATGGGAGTGCCACTTTTGATGTTATGTTATTTTGTTGTATACATAACATGTATAATTCAATTCATTTTCAGTTTATTTATATAGCACCAATTCACAACACATTGTCATCTCCAGGCACTTTACAAAAAAAAGTAATTTCAATCGAATCATACAGAAAGTCAGTTACATTTGTTAATCATCCTAGTTATCAAACAATGCAGTCAAGTTCAGTTTATTTTTTAAATTGGTTAAAAAGTTTTGTAGAAAAACCAGCATATTGCATAAAGTCACACTCCTCCTGGATGGGCATGTAGCAACAGTGACTAGCTAATATGTCTAGGAAAAACAGATGATTAACCACTGAAAGGCAGCACTAAGTGTATCATTTATAGAAGGAGAACATGAAGTTGTTTGCAGCAGTAACTCAGATGTCCTCCTCCAGGACAACGTCCCAGCTAAACAAAATGCTAGGCCAGGTGTAGCTACGAAGAGGAGAAAGGACAGAGACAGAACACAAAGTTAAACGTTGAACTATCAGACAATAATACAACGTTGGAGAATAGTAGGAGAATGTGGCAAGGTGAAGGAAAGTGGTCATTGTGTCCTCCAGCAGCCTAAGCCTATAGCAGAAAACTAAAGAGATAGCTCAGGATAATATAGTGTCCAACTGATTAGGATGACGTATATCACTTTTGCTAAGATGTCAAAAACCTTCTTTTCAAAATCAATAACCTGGAGATGAAGGCTCCCTGGCCTATACACGGTTTATAAATGGTCCTAGTGGTCACATATTCATTAGCTGAAATAAACAGAAAGTAGGTCAGAGTGTATCACAGCCTCCTGAGGTGAGCTGAAAATATATTAGTCTACATAACATAAGATTAAGTAATGTTACTGTCTGGGTCATTGCAGTGAAATTTTAGTTGCACTTGTGTCTAGTCTATTGCAGTAAAACATATGTTGTATTTCCTGTAAATAAAGTTTGTCATTACCAAAAAATTCAGTGAGAACCTGGTTGGCTTACCTGCCGATCAAGTTGTATGTGCTGCAGTGTCAAAGGAGTGTTACATATTAAGGTAGCACAGCTCGCTATGCAGCTTAAAAGGTAAGGTAGATCTGCTATAACGGTATTACACGGAGAAAAACCCCAACAGATTAAACCTTGGATTGTTTGGAGTGCGATTCACTCCTGAAAACAAACTTTGGTTATAATGACAATATTTGATATGTAAGTAACTGTATTATCATTGCACTTCTCTCAGATTAAATCACTACGTACTTTATAATGTAAAGCATACCATTTTTGAATAGTTTTTTTAACTTAACTATTTCTAAATGTAACATCTATGTGCCAAAACACAAAGCAACTTTCAAAAACTGTCTAAACCTTCGAAGGTAGACATATTATTGTTGCATCCATGCAAGTATCATATTTTAGCAATCCATTTAAACAGTATTCATTTTTTTATACATTTCAAATGCTTTCTATTTAATGTGAACACACTAGGAAAGATCAAAATATTTATTGAATGCACTGAGCAGCAAAGGACGCCAGTAGATTAAAGTTTTAAAGGGGCCATGATAACGAGTTACATTTTTTTGAGGTTTTGGGGGTATAATATGGTCCGTTGTGCTCTGACGAGGCCGTGCTAATGTTTAAATTGAATACCAAAGTACCTGCTCAGGGGCAGTCAGCTTTGTTAATTGTCTCAAAAACGATCAGATCAGAAAAATGGGTTGTCTTTCTACATAGGTTGTCATTCTACGTAATTCATATTCTCCAATCACAGTGCACCATCAAGCAAACAGTCTTCCTCCTCCCATTCCCCCCTCCCCTCTTCCCCCCAGCTGATTCACCAGTTGACCTGAGAGGAGAAGGGCTGAACAGTACGCAAATATGGTGGTAGCCAATCAGAGTTAAGTCAACTTGGTGGAGCTGCATTTGACCTGACAAAATAACAGCATGATGTTATTTTTTTAATTAAATTCTTTAGAGAATTTACGTATGCAGGATGAAAGGGTTTATACAGTGATGTCATGGCACGTTTAATAAATTAGTGACAGTGAGTTTATTTTAACTATATTATCAGAAGCATAAAGTTATGTTCAACTTAGATTGAAACTGATTTTTTGTTGCTCATCAGCACACTTTGATTTGCTTTGCCTGTATGGAGGGTTATAGGTCGAGAGTCATTTTTACTATTATCAATGTATTTTCTAAAAAGAAAAACAGAACTGAAAAAAAACAAGTATTTCTAATTTAAATACATGCACTGCATTAATTCCTGTTTAGATATCCATCCAGGAACATAGGAAATTTTAGATTTCATAAACCAATAAACCTCAGGAGTAACATCTATAATATGACAATCACTGCTAAGGCTCTTTTCACAATTTTATAGACCTCTGCAATAATCAAAATACTCAGAGTTTATGAGCTGCTAAAACTTAGAAAGCTGGAATACGACATGAGACGTCAATTAGCATCAGAGCATACTCAAGATTTTTTATTTTATAAACAATTAAAGTCAGCGAGGCAGAGGTAGGGTCTGGGTAAGTGAAGTTTGCGGCCCAGAGACTGGTGATAATCTCCCACAGGGCATGCATCATTATCTGACTAATGTTATGCATGCTTCATTTTAAAACAGCAATGGCTATCCTGCCCAGTGTCCCGTTCATCTTTCCATTGCTGTGAAAACAGCAATAGCTAGAAGAAAAAAAAACACTTTTTTAACTGTGAGAGCACAAATTTCATTGTCATGTTACCTTCCTGTTGCTGAGGACTTTTTTCCCCCAAGAACTCCTTAAGCAGCTATCTAAAATCAATAATCACTCCACAGCAAGGCTTTAAATTATGATATGATGTATGATAGCAGTATGATAACAACCTTATAAATATATTAAGTAGAATGAGCTAAAGAGTCATATTCTCTGTTACTGTAATTTAATTTAATAAAATAATTAGTTCACGCAACAAAAGGGTCAAGATTATATCTAATATAGTATAGTGATTTTTATTTGTGAATACAAACTCATTAGCAGTATTGTTCTTCAGCTTCATCCTGGGAATGATTGAACCTTCTGATGTCAGCTGAAATGTTGATTTCTTCCTTCCATCCAGATTTCTCTGGGTCACAGTGACTCAGAGGGAGACATAGAAAACCACCATCAGATTATCCATCTGTTCTCATATAATTTCTCATTTTTGTCAGCTAAGAAATTAGAACATAAACCCTTGTAACTACGAGTTAAAAACATTAAGCACAAAATACGCAACATAAAGCACCTTATGTTTAAATTGCATCAACTAGTGTTCCTTTTCTGAAATATTGAGCTCACCAAATCCTCAAGGAAGATAATTAATAATTATTACTGTCAGTTAGAGCAATTAGATGTTTTTTAACTGTTTAAAAAACATGTAACCTTTTTTCTCAAGGTTTGACAATACATCAGATTAAATTCCTCTTGCTCTAGATCCATGAGGTTTACCAACATAATTTCCATTTGCAAATTCAGAGATTGACATTTTCTAGTAATCTTTTTTTTCAAGATAGACATTTTTTAAGTCAAATGACTTGTGAGTATCTTCACAAACTTTTCTCAATGGTTTGCTGGAATTATGGCCCAGTCCTCCCACGGGAACTTGTGTAACTGAGTTAGATTTGTGAATCTCCTTGCTTGCACATAATGTACCTTTTTAAGTTTGCCCCCTAATCTTCTACGGGGATGAGATTGGGGCTTTGTGATAACTACTCCAAAACATTGACTTCTTTGTACTTAAGATGCTTTTGAAATAAATTGTGGAAAAATAAATGGGTCAGTGTCAATTAGAGGACATAATATTAAAGAAAAAAAATCAAATAATAAAGTATATTGTTGGAGACTTAGAAATACATACTGTATTATGTTCATTAATTTTTTTCTGTGTATTCACAGAGTACACAAAGCATAGTAATGAATGCAGAAAGTACCTGGTAATAAATTAAATGTATCAACATGAAGCCTTCAAGAAGCTTTTGCAACTGTTCTTTTGGTCTCTACTGATTTATAAGTGATAGGTGGATCACAGCATGGCTTCTTGTATATTACAGTGCATCAAAGTTAATATGACGAGTTTCACAAAGGCATCATGCAGTGAGCTTTTGTGTCATAGGGAATGTAGGGGATGTAATAACATCACAGGAGCCAAGCAAATAACATTCAAAGATATTTCTTACATTTTCAACCAGCTTGGGGGTTCATTTAGCCAGTGTTTATTCTCCTCCTATAAACATGACTCAGTACAAGAACTGTGTTCCAGTGTCCACTCTTAAGTTTATACAGATTGCAACTAACATATCTTAATTAAAGCTGCTCAAGACACCTCAAAGGTAGATTTGAAAGCATACCAGCCCCAGGATCAAAGAGGTTCAATTCAGTTACTGAAACTAGGGGAGCAAAACGGACTATCAGCAAATCAATGAAAAAAGCTACATGGAAGAATTACCTGTTTACCTAAGCTAATGGCTCCCAGAGCAGTTGCAAAGCATGAAATGGTTCCTACAAATGTTTGCTCACATCATTTAAACCCCCTGCTATCTTCTGCTCACTGTGACTCTCCTCCAACACCCTTTTGCTCCTACAGGAATTCGTTATTACAGGTGATAGAACTTCTGCTTCTGTGAACCCTTTTTATTGCTCCTGAAATGGCTTTAATGTTATTCCCTCTGACCGAAAACCTTAAAGCCTCTTTGTACTCTGTTTTTTTTTTAATCTCTTGACAATGTAGACCAGCAGAGCATGTGGGAAGTGTGAATATAGCTTACAGTATGTGTAGGCAGTGGCATAAGGCAAAAAAAAAAAAAAAAAAATGTAGGTCTGTCAGCACATAATCTAGCTCAGTCACCTTCTTTATCTATAACCATTTTAATCTTTCCACCTGTTAAAGAAATGTGGCAGACCTCAATTTATTAATTTTATTCAATGTCACATATGATAAGTGTTTTTGTAAGGTGTAATATCATACACCTACAATAACATATTTTCATTTGCAGATCCATAAGAAACTAATTCAGTAATTCAACGGGTCACATTATTACACTCAGTTGTTTTTTCTTTATGGTTAATACTTTTATTTATTTAATTATGTTAAATCTTATTCCAATTTATTGCCAACTAATTAAAACTTTGTTGTATCATTAGAGTATTGCAAGTGTTGGAGTTTCAGTAATTATAATTTGTAATACAAGTAACGGATTACTGCAGTCCAAATATGTACATCAGTGTCAAGTCATACAATTTCGGACAACCCAGTTGTGAAATAATAAATCACTTTTATTACAATATTCACTCAACTGCAATAAATCTAATTTCTATTAGTTGTATTTTCCCCCGCTGCTACATTTGAGATGAAAATGTTCCTTCTTTCCAGCTTCTGCAGCCGAGGATCGGAACGCCAAGGTCCCCGCCCTCGACTGCCACCCATTTTGCATTGCACCCGACTCCTTTGGCCCCTCCTATAGGTGGTGAGCCTATTGGAAGGGGGACCCATGTCTCTTCTTCGGGCTGTGCCGGCTGGGCTCCATATGTAAAAGCCCGGCCACCAGGCGTTTCGCCAACGTGCCCCACCTCCAGGCCTGGCTCCAGAGTGGGGCCCCGGTGACCCGCATCCCAGCGAGGGAACACAATGTCCATTTATGTAATTCATCATAAGGGGCTTTTCAGGCTGCTCTTTGTCTGGTCCCTCACCTAGGACCTGTCTACCTTGGGTGACCCTACTAGGGCATAAAGCCCCTGACAGCATAGCTCCTAGGGTCATTGAGACACTAAACCCCCTCCACCACGGTAAGGGGGCACTGTACCGATCCATTGTGGAGAAGAGAGAGCTGAGCCAAAAGGCGAATCTCTCTATTTACCGGTCAATCTACGTTCCTACCCTCATCTATGGTCATGAGCTTTGGGTCGTGACCGAAAGAACGAGATCCCAGATACAAGCGGCCGAAATGAGTTTTCTCCGTAGTGTGTCTGGGCTCTCCCTTAGAGGGGGAGGACTCAGAGTAGAGCCGCTGCTCCTCCACGTCGAGAGGAGCCAGTTGAGGTGGCTCGAGCATCTGGTTAGGATGCCTCCTGGACGCCTCCCTGGTGAGGTGTTCCGGGCACGTCCCACCGGGAGGAGGTCCAGAGGAAGACCCAGAACACGCTGGAGGGACTATGTCTCTCGGCTGGCCTGGGAACGCCTTGGGATTCCCCCCGGAGGAGCTGGCCCAAGTGGCCGGGGAGAGGGACGTCTGGGCCTCCCTACTGAAGCTGCTACCCCGCGACCTGACCCTGGATAAGCGGAAGACAATGGATGGATGGATGGATGGATGGATGGATGGATGGATGTTCCTTCTTTCCCACATTAATGACTGGGAAACTATTTAATGGTTTATTTGTGATAAAAAAATGTTGCATTAATAATCTAGTAATATGTTTTAAACATACATCAAATTAATGGCAAAATTAAGTGATTGCTTTGAAACTTCAGATTCCTTTCTAAAAAACTTTGTCTAGTCAAGATCCAATGTTAGATTGCTGTGAAAGATTATTAGCTCCAACAGCCAGTGATTTTTGCTCCCAAAGTCAATATATATTCCACTGTCCAGTATCTGCAAAGGTTTATAAGCTTAAAGAGGATCGGTGTATGAAACTCTTCTTTCCTGTGTTTACCGCAGACAAATCTTACGACTGCTCAGGTTTATCTGATGTTTTTTTAGAAGCACAAAGCTTTAAAATAAATAAGCTGAAAGCAGTCCTTACTGCAGCAGCTAACACATATAGTGGATATATATTTACATACAGGACCTTAATTTGAAGTTGTCATTTCTGAAGACATGTTAGACTTCTAAGACTTCTGCGTAAGTGAAAAAAATGAAAACGCCTTCCATCGCTGCACTTGTTGTTTGAATGTCTTACTGTTTCTAGGATAAGTGGCTTGGGAATACAAACTCATTAGCAAGCCTCAGTGAATCTGGCACTTCTGCACATCCATCCACCTCCAACATCCAATGAAACAGAGACAATACATCAAATGTTGGTTAAACGAACAAACTGATAGTGTATCGTTATGCTAGTTCTAGTGTACTAAAGGACACAGACA